>NC_135793.1:12417500-12717500 GCF_051106095.1 Pogona vitticeps | reverse complement strand
AAAGGGTCTGTGGACCAGAGCTTAAGAACCTATATAATAATGACTTACTCATCCAAATGAAGATATTTATGTACCCAAAATTATACAATGCAGACTGAACATTTTTCGGTAGCAAGATGGGAGATCATAATGTCATAAGGTGTAAATGAGTTAATTTTATTAATGCTATGAGTTTTTTCATTAAAGTTTATATTAGCCTCTTTGTTTTATTGTGTAAAAAATATGCTGTGCTCAGAACGGCCTAGTAAAACAGGGTTCATAGCCGAGTAAGTTCTGAACCCAGGTCAACTACTGTTGCAGTCTGGATTTATAAGAATGTGACATTCCTGAAAAAGCTGAAGACTAAAGTCTAAAAAGATACCAGGCTACTTGCAAACCAGCATTATTTCCACAGAAAATTAGGTACAACATTAGATTAAGATGTTCTTTCACTATAAAACTAGAACCTTGAGATATTTTAAAATTAAAAGAATAATTTTTCTCTTTTTTTTAAAGAAATATTTTTTGTATTAGGAATGCCATTTTTGTCAGCACTTGTTTATAAGACTGATGTTGCTTATACAGTAAAGCTTGCTAAGTTGTAACGTGGCTTTTCAAGGTAGGAAAATCATGCTACATGAACAAAAAACTTATATTAAGGAAAGCTGAACCTCAGGTTTTATAGTTTTAAGAGAGTGAGCACAGGAAAACAAGGAAGTCAACTTTATCTTTTGGGGGCAATTTTCATTTAATAAAGGAAAGTCCCTACAGCCACGTTTAGCTGCCAAGTTTATAATTAAACAAACACATTCACAAACATACACACAAATACTTGCAGTATCAAAAGCTTAAAATAGACTTTTAGCATTGTGTTGATGCCATATGGAAAGCTTGTGTTTATCCTTTTCTGCATAAATTCTAAAGTGAGGGTCAGCGGGGAGAGAGATAAAGCTTAGTCTAGGACATGCTGAATGAAGAATTGTATCACACTAAAATGTTTCTGGCCAAAAAAATGCATTTCTATAGAAATTTTAATAGCCTGCTTTGGCCAAGAGGTTGCTGACTGACAACAATAGAAAGTGGATATTAGCTGTTGTTCAGGACTATGGCAGTCCTGCATAACTGTGGTTGTTTAGAAATATATTTGTGATGTTAAACTAACACAATGATGAACAGCATAAAAACACTAGTTTTTAACAGTCATGCAAGTCTCTGTCCATTAGTGGATTCATTTTATACTAAGAGTGGAAGTTGGGCAGCAGCTGAGATATAACCTTAACCTTAGAACAGCAGAGCTGGAAGGGAATTGTACTCCCAACCTCTGGCTTCACAGCCAGATACCTAAACCACTGAGCTATTCAGATGGCTAATTGCCCACCCTAGAAGCAATAGGAGACTGCCCCCAAAATGTGAGGCAGGAGAGTTAGTCAACTTCGGCCTTCTAGAATTACACTTCCACATTTTTGATTGTTTTAGGGTGTTTTGGGGGTGTTGGAGTGCCCTGCTTTGGAACCCCTTCATGGATTGCTGCCTTGTTGTGACGAAGGGGCTTGAGTAATTCAGAGAAGGTATGGGCTATGCCGTGCATGGACACCCAAGATGAACAGGTCATAGTGGAGAGTTCTGACTAAACACAATCCACCCGCAGCAGGTAATGGCAAGCCACTCCAGTATTTTGCCAAGAAAACTCCATGAACAGAAACAAAAGGCTAAAAGATATGACGCTGGAAGATGAGCCCTTCAGGTCGGAAGGCATCCAACATGCTACTGAGGAAGTGCAGAGGACAAGGACAAGTAGCTCCAGAGCTAATGAAGTGGTTGGGCCAAAGCTGAAAGTACATTCAGCTGTGGATGCACCTGGAAGTGAAAGGAAAGTCCGATGCTGCAAAGAAAAATACTGCATAGGAACCTGGAATGTAAAATCTATGAACCTTGGTAAGCGGGATGTGGTCAAACAGGAGATGGCATGAATAAATATTGACATCCTGGGCGTCAGTGAACTAAAATGGATGGGAATGGGTGAAATCAATTCAGACAATTATCATATCTACTATTGTGGGCAAGAATCCCATAGAAGAAATGGAGTAGCCCTCATAGTCAACAAAAGAGTGGGAAAAACTGTACTGGGATACAATCTCAAAAATGATAGAATAATTCAATACGAATTCAAGGCAGATCTTTCAACATTACAGTCATCCACGTTTATGCACCAACCACTGATGCTGAAGAGGCTGAAATTGACCAATTTTATGAAGACTTACAACACCTTCTAGAACTGACACCAAAGAGGTTCTTCTCATTATAGGGGATTAGAATGCTAAAGTAGGGAGTCAAGAGATAAAAGGTACAACAGGTAGGTTTGGCGTTGGAGTTCAAAATGAAGCAGGGCAAAGGCTAATAGAGTTTTGTCAAGAGAACAAGCTGTTGATCACAAACACTCTTTTCCAACAACACAAGGGGCGACTCTATACATGGAAATCACCAGATGAGCAATATCGAAATCAGATTGATTATATTCTCTGCAGCCAAAGATGGAGAAGCTCTATATAGTCAGCAAAAACAAGACCTGGAGCTGACTGTGGCTCTGATAAGCTTCTTATAACAAAATTCAAGCTTAAACTGAAGAAGGTAGGAAAAACCACTGGGCCACTCAGATATAATCTAAACCAAATCCCTTATGAATACACAGTGGAAGTGAAGAACAGATTTAAGGAACTCGATTTGGTGGACAGAGTGCCTGAAGAACTCTGGATGGAGGCCCGTAACATTGTACAGGAGGCAGCAACAAAAACCATGCCAAAGAAAAGGAAACACAAGAAAGCAAAGTGGCTGTCCAACAAAGTGGCCTTACAAATAGCAGAGAAGAGAAACCAAATGCAAGGTAGATAGGAAAAGTTACAGAAAATTGAATGAAGACTTCCAAAGAATAGCAAGGAGAGACAAGAGGGCCTTCTTAAATGAACAGTGCAAAGATATAGAGGAAAAGAATACAAGGGGAAAAACCAGAGATCTGTTCAAGAAAATTGGAGATATTAAAGACATCTTTTGTGCAAAGATGGACATGATAAAGGACAAAAATGGTAGGGACCTCACAGAAGCAGAAGACATCAAGAAGAGGTGGCAAGAATGCACAGAGGAATTATACCAGAAATATCTGGATGTCCCGGACAACCCAGATAGTGCAGTTGCTGACCTTGAGCCAGATGTCCTGGACAGCGAAGTCAAGTGGGCCTTAGAAAGCATGGCTAACAACAAGTCCAGTGGCGGTGATGGCATTTGTAACAACCTCCTTCTCTATTTCACCAAAGAGGCTTGTTACACTATATCAACACTCTCTCACGCTTCAGGTAGACTGCCACCAACCATTCCCTATAATGAGTCACACAGACAGGAATGGATTTCAAAAACAAAAGAACTAAAATTTATTGATTGGTACACACTTGGATTGGTAAACAAATAAAACAAGAGACTATTTAAAACAAGGCACTAGCATAAACAGACTCTAAATGTTTGTTCCTACAGAACACAGAGCTCACACAGAACTCCACAAAACTCAATACAGAACTGCTCCAGCAGAACTTAAAACAGAACTCCCTCATGACACACTTTCCCCAATATATATCCATCCCAGCTCCACCCACTGATGTCCCGCCTTCCTCCCACTATTGGATGTTAAACTCCCTCCAAAACCTTGAAGGACAGGAGACATCATAGCTGGCTGTAACACCTCCCCCCTTATATGTTGTTTTTGCGGGGGAAAGCTAAATTGCTTTTCTCCCAAAAACAACCAGGAGCAAAATCAACAGGTTAACATTGCAATACAAACATACTTACTTCCATAAATCACTTATTATTACAAAACATAAAAAACACATTACCAGCTTACCTCTATTTCAATTCACTCACCAAGACTATGCAACCTATATTTAAGTTATTCATTTCATATGCAAACACATAACAACATTTTAAACAACACATGTTTAGAAACATTTCAACCATTTTTGCCAAGTTGCACAGTCCATTGTCCATCCGGTGTCTTCATTCTTCTGGTCTTCGGGATAAGGCGTCAGCCACACAGTTCGCTGTCCCTTTGACGACCTTAACCTCAAAGTCGAACTCCTGCAACATCAGAGCCCACCTCATCAGTTTGCTGTTGTGGGTTTTCATTGTCTTTAACCAACTCAGTGGGGAGTGATCAGTGCAAAGAACAAAATGTCTTCCCCAGATGTAAGGCGATAATTTCCGAACTGCAAAAACAATCGCAAGACACTCCTTTTCCACGGTCGCCAAGTGTCTCTCTCCTTTCTGCAGCCTTTTGCTAAGGTAGGACACTGGATGATGGTCTCCGATGTCATCTGCTTGGCACAAGACAGCTCCTACCCCGGCATTGGATGCGTCGGTGTACACGATGAACTCCCGGTCGAAGTCTGGAGCACGCAGCACTGGATGGTTGATTAGCGCCTCCTTCAACTTCTGGAATGCCTCCTCACAGTCGCTGGTCCACGGGATGCGGTCATCGGTTTTCTTCCTCGTCAGCTCGGTCAGCGGTGCCGCCATCTCGCTGAACCTAGGAATAAATTTCCTATAGTAGCCTATCAGACCAAGGAATGATCTGACTCTTTTCTTTGTATTGGGTCTAGGCCAATCACGTATAGCCTCTACCTTTGCTTCTAGGGGCTTGATTACTCCTCCCCCTACAACATGACCCAAATACTTGATCTCTGGGCTACCCAGCTGGCACTTGTTTGCTTTCACTGTCAGCCCTACTGCACCTAACCTCTGCAGTACTACTTCTATGTGTCTTAGGTGATCTTCCCAGGTGTTGCTGAAGACCCCTATGTCATCGATATAGGCTACTGTAAACTCGCTAAGCCCTTCTAAGGTTTGGCCCATCAGCCTTTGGAATGTAGCTGGTGAATTCCTGAGGCCAAAACTAAGGACACGGAACTCAAACAAACCAAAAGGGCTGCAAAAAGCGGTCTTCTCTTGATCCCTAGGATCAATCTTCACCTGCCAAAACCCTTTAACCAGGTCATTCATCAGCGTGTCTATGTAGGTAACTACATCCTGGGGATCATCCTCTATGATCTGTTCCCAATTCTGTTTGATTAACTCAAGTGGTCCCTTCACTTTCCTCCCAAACAGAAGTTCAAATGGGCTAAAACCAGTACTGGCTTGTGGTACAGATCTGTACACGAATAACAATGACTGCAATTTCTGATCCCAATTGTTTGGATTCTCTGCTAAGTAAGCCCTGATCATTCTCATCAGGGTCCCATTAAACTTTTCAGTTAACCCATTACTTTGCGGATGATAGGTGGTGGTTTCTGTATGCCTGACCCCACAGATTTGCCATAGACGTTTCATGAGCTTTGAGGTAAACGTTGTTCCTAAATCTGTAATTATTTCTGAAGCAAATCCCATCCTTGACATATAATTTACTAGGGCATCAGCTACTGTGTTGGTCTCTATGTTACTCAAGGGAATAGCTTCTGGATACCTCGTGGCATGGTCGACAATAGTGAGAATAAATCTGTTCCCCCTCTTTGTGGCCTTGGGCAATGGCCCTACAATGTCCACACCTATGCACTTAAATGGAGTTGAGATCACGGGTAAAGGGCATAACTTTGCTTTGGTTCTGTCGCGGTTATTTCCCTGTCTCTGACAAATATTGCATCTTCTGCAGAACTCTTTAATTTGTTTCCCTATTTCAGGCCAATAAAAATTCTGTATGATCCTATGCTTAGTCTTGTTTACTCCTAAGTGTGCAGCAAATATGTCAGCGTGTCCCCTCTCCAAGATCATCTGGCGATATTTTGCTGGCACCACTATCTGTCTTCTAATCCCATCTCCCCCTTTTGAGATATTCATCAGTGTCTCTCTGTACAATATTCCCTGTTTGATGTGGAACCTCTCTGGAGTTTCAGGTGATAACTGTGCTTCTGTCACCTTCTCAAAGCAATTTTAAGTGTAATATCTTCTTTCTGTTCATTTGAAAAGGTACTGCTCTTGGGCAAATCAATTGTAACTGCTGCTGCCCCTTGTCTACCCTCATTTGCTTTCTCCTCATTCACCTCAGCAACTCCCCTGTCTGTCTCTGTGGTGTCTTGGGAACGTGTAAGAACTAACACCCTCTTAACATGTTCAGCCAGGTCAGTCCCCACAAGCACAGCTGCCGGCACCTCCGACGAAATTCCGACCCGCCAATTACCTGTCCAGCCTTTATAACGCACTAATATTTCAGCCATTGGCAGGGTAATCAACTCTTCTCCTATACCTTTAATCTTCAGGGTTTCATGGGGGAGTATACACTCCGTAGGAATAATATCCGGATGACACAAAGTCACCTGAGAACAGGTGTCCCTTAAGGCCAGATATTCATGATCTAAAATCCCAATCTGATCTCCAGCTGTCTCAAAAAGTTGGGAATTAGTCCTAACCAGAAGACAATGTTTGATTTCAGCTAGGGGGCCATCTTCCTCAGAGCAGCCCTCAGCGGATGTATCAAGTTTTGCTGGGGGTGCTATGGCAACAGTCTCTTTCAGAGGAGAAGCTCCCTTATCCCTTTGTACACAATACACAGCTTTTGGCTTATTTCCACTCAAATTTTGAGGCAAATTTCCCTTTATGTGTTTTAGTTTATCACAGTTTGAGATTACATGCCCCTTTTCTTGGCAAAAATAACATTTTCGGTTATTCACAGCATATTTATCATCAAATTTTACTTTTCCCTCCAAAACTTGAGATCTTTGCTGCTTTTGTTCAGAGGACTTCCCTTCAACCTGGCCACCTCCACACTGCTGGCTCTTAACCTGTCCCTGAGAGAATCTACCATAACTTTCCCCTGCCTTCTTCCCATATTTTCCCTCAGAATATATGGGCTTTCTGATCTGGGTTATAAAATCAGCAATTTCTGAGGCTTCTTTAAGGATTTTCGGCTTCTTTTCTTTAACTTGAAATTTTAAGTCCCCATGTAGGATAGAATAAAACTGTTCTAAAGCTAAAAGATCCTTCAATTGCTGGTATGTCTCTACCCCCTCCTGAGACAACCATTTATCCAAATATCTAACCAAGTTGGCACCCAACTGTGTAAAGGTTTCATCAGGTTTCCTGGTGAGAGATCTGAACTTCTGTCTCAGCTGTTCAGCATTGATGCCATGACGGGCAAACACAAGCTTTTTAAATTCTGGGTAATTTTTTAATAATTCAACTGGCATCTCAGCATAGACTTCCGCCAGGCTACCACTAATTAGTGACCTCACAATGGTCATTTTTTCCGACTCTTCCACGGAGAAATCTATAAATGTCCTATCCAGCAGAGAAAAGAAAACCTCAGGACAATCTCCCTTTTTATAGACTGGGAATTTCTTCAGGTCAGCCTTTGACAGGCGTCCCTCAGAACCATCTGGACTCAAGTTATTATTGTTATTTCGATTCAACAACTCAAGTTTTCTGATCTCATATGCCATCTTTTCTTTTTCCAGAGCAATTTTCTCACTCTCTATTTGTCTTTCTCTCTCTCTCTCCTCCACTTGTCTCTGACTCTCTCTTTCCCTTAAGTCTAATTCCCTCATCCTAAGTTCATGTTGATACGCTAAGTGCATTTTCCTATATTCTGCTGTCTGTTCACCACCAATATCCCCTTGCACAGAGCCAAAATCATCCTCAGACCCATTATCCACTAGTGTTGGGTCTTCCTGGTCCCCCATTTCCACAACCTGACTGCGGGTTAGAGGCATAATTTTCCCTCAGGCTTC
Organism: Pogona vitticeps; assembly: GCF_051106095.1. Lineage (NCBI taxonomy): Eukaryota > Metazoa > Chordata > Lepidosauria > Squamata > Agamidae > Pogona > Pogona vitticeps. Next base: position 12,709,764 of record NC_135793.1, on the reverse strand, counting down.
TGTTCCAACTTACAGGCCTTGATTTTAAAAGGTACACTTTTTTCCTGTCAGTGGGTCTGTTCTACAGTTACTGCTCTACCAGCACTGGCAAGCTAGCTACTGTTGCCAGGCTTCAGCCTCCAGCTAGGCCTCTTAATAAACAGAGTAAAATTTCTTTTTCTCTGTCTGTGGTACCAATCGTAAAATATACAGCTCTGCCTCTCTTTTTTAGGCTTGCTGTCCAAAATGGAAAGTTCATTCAGCGTAGCTGTCTCCTGGCTTCTGCTCTGCCCCCTCAGAGTTACACAAACTCAGGACAGGACAGCCACACCACAGCCTCTGCCCTTTTGGGACGCTTTTCCCACCAAAAGGTCTCCTCAGAGCTTCCCTATCTTTAGTCCCCAGTCTGAGTTTCAGCGCGCCTCTACTAGACGTTCTCCCCGTGAGACACGTCCTAGAAGGTAACCCACACCTTCACTCAGACTTCCCTGACTAAAACCCCTGCTCTGGGCACAACACAGCCAAGGCTTCACTGGATCTTTTCGAATCCCACAACGCTGGCACCACTTTATCATGTAACAACCTCCTTCTCTATTTCACCAAAGAGGCCTGTTACACTATATCAACACTCTCTCACACTTCAGGTAGACTGCCACCAACCATTCCCTATAATGAGTCACACAGACAGGAATGGATTTCAAAAACAAAAGAACTAAAATTTATTGATTGGTACACACTTGGATTGGTAAACAAATAAAACAAGAGACTATTTAAAACAAGGCACTAGCATAAACAGACTCTAAATGTTTGTTCCTACAGAACACAGAGCTCACACAGAACTCCACAAAACTCAATACAGAACTGCTCCAGCAGAACTTAAAACAGAACTCCCTCATGACACACTTTCCCCAATATATATCCATCCCAGCTCCACCCACTGATGTCCCGCCTTCCTCCCACTATTGGATGTTAAACTCCCTCCAAAACCTTGAAGGACAGGAGACATCATAGCTGGCTGTAACAGCATTCCAGCTGAACAACTTAAAATCTTAAAAGATGATGCTATACTCGATATGCCAGCAAGTTTAATTAACCCTGAGTGCTCATTGGAAGGACAGAGCTGAGGCTCCAATACTTTGGCTACCTCACGAGAAGAGAAGACTCCCTGGAAAAGACCCTGATGTTGGGAAAATGTGAAGGCAAGGGGAGGATGACAGAGATGGTTGGACAGTATCATCAAAGCAACCAACATGAATTTGACTCAACTCCTGGAGGCAGTGGAAGACAGGAGGGCCTGGTGTGCTCTGGTCCATGGGATCACAAAGAGTCGGACACGACTAATCGACTATACAACAACAAAGAATTACGGAATCACAGAATCACAGAATGCTAGAACTAAATGAGACTCCTCAGGTCATTGAACCCAACCCTTTGCCAGAGCAGCAAATCCACAAATAAAGCATCTCAGACAGGCAGCCACTTACAGTAAGTTCTGTTTAAAAGCTTCCAACAAAAGAAAGTCAACCATTGTCTGAGACAATTACATTCTACTGTTAAACAGCCCAGTCAAGAAGGTTCAGGCAAAATCTCCTTTCTTGTAATTTGAGTCTATTACTTCAAGACTTACCCTCTGGAATTTCAGAAAGTAGGCCCCCATCTTCCACATGACAGTCTTTCAAATATTTGGAGATAGTGATCATTTGAAAATTGTGGAGATTTAAACTGCAAGTTGGAGGACATAATGCTAGATGCATCTGCTTGTCAGCATTATTCAGAAAAAAAAGCTAGAAGTGCACTGTACTTCTTGAGAACTTGTGCTATAATAGATATGGTAGTTTCTAAGAGGATACAAGAGTTGTAAAAACTAAAGTAATTCACATAGGTCATGTACACCTTGTAAGTGTCATTGACATCAAGCACAGCACCTTTGAGCATTTGGTGGGTAGTGCTTTGAATTCTGTTTATATATTGCTTCACAAAATACTCTCCATGTAGATAGGTGGGTTTACATTTTTCTCCAAATGGGGCTGGGGGGGTTGGTGGAGAAGATATATGATTTATTCCTAGGCTTTAAATTCATTCAGCTCAATCCTTCACTTTCTCTATTGTCTCTTCCCAGCCTTAATCTGTCTCTCAGACTGCTCTCTGACTTCTCTCTCAAATCCCCCACCCCAAAAAATACATCCAGTTTCTATGGAGAAGTCACAGACTAGGCCGGATGCACATAATTAAGCAGATTTGAGTATGAGAACCTTAATGACTATCTAGAACAAATAAACAAAAATGTCCTTACTGGACATTACAAATGTTTTAATTAGAAACACACTAATACTGGTTTCAAAGATATTTAGAAGTGTATCAAAAACATTTGCCATTTATAATATGCATTTGCTGTTGGCTTAGTCCCAAATGAGCTTCATTTCCCAGAAGTGCATTTTTTTTGTAAAATATTCAAGTGGTTTTAATTTTAAAGTGCATTCTTAACAAATACAAGCTTTACCAAGATGAATTTTCTACTAGTCACAATTCACATACAAATCCAAATGAATGACAGCTATATTTTCAGCTGGGATTTTTTAAAAGAAATAAAACACACAATATATTCCACATTAAGACCGGGTGTGGCTCAGCATTTATAATACTAGACTGGGACTTTGGCGTTCTAGGTTCACATTCCTGCAGATACATAAAACTCATGTGTCAATTTGTCTTTCATTCTGACCTATTGCACAGGCCCATTATGAGCAGAGGGACCAGGTATGCTATCTTGAGTTTGTTGGAGGAAAGATGAGATGCCACTGTAATCCATCAGTAAATAAATATCTTATCAGTTATGTTTTTATCCTTAGTCAGCTCTAAGGATTTTTCCCCCAACATGGTAGATGATAGACACTAAGTATAGACCTGGTCTTTGTCTTCTTTTTGTTTGCTATTTTTGCTTTCCATGTTTTGTTCTGTTCTATTTAATTACACTTTAAATTCCTGTTTTACTAATTTGGCTTCTATGTAATCTGGACATTCTGGTCCTGCTCCCTGGTGGACTTATTACTAGCAGCATGTAGCAAGCTCCCTCTATCAGTCCGAGGCTTATCGTCACTAAGGAAAACCGAAAATAAACCTGACCCTGGGAATACGGCAAGTGACTAGAGTGGCTGTTGGCAAGAGGAAACTTAAGGGGGCAAGAGAAAACCTTGGACTGGGTGCTTTCCTTAGAGGTCATGGGAGGTTCCAAGTTGTTTTTCCTCCTCCTCCTCGACACCATGGAAGCCATGAGTGCTCATCAAGCTGTTAAAGCTTCATGATACATCTCTAGCAGAGTGAGCAGCCTTTGGGTCCCAGCTGATTACATTCATCAATCGTTGAGTACGACTGGGGCTTGCTGGTAATGCTGGTTAGTCCCTTTATTTGAACTGCTAGCTATAGAACCGGGCCCTCACCATGTCATGGCCATTCTGCCAACTTTCACAACAAATGGCATTGGCTCAGAGGACAACAATGAGTTTGCTGCCATCTTATTGTCCTGATTCCCCGTCATAATTGAGGCATTTTTACAACATACAGGATTTATATGACTAGATCAGATGCCACTGTTCTACACTGGGATCAACTACTCAATAGTCATTATTGAGAGGAAGAAAGTGAGACTGCCTGTCACTGAATCAACTGGAATGCTGTATGAAGGAGGGAGAGTGGTGTCTATTATAAGATGGCAAACTGAGGCTTGATATTCTTTGATACCCTGACCCCTGGATGATTCATTCTCTGATTCATAAGGTCCACCAACTTAGATCATCCATGCAACTAAAAATCAGCTGAGTCAGTGGCAGTTCATCACTACAGAAAAGCATGGGCAGACTGATAATAGATGGGGGATGAAACTGACCATCAGCCAATATTTCCAACCTGACACAAAAGAACTATAAATGAATGAAAACAAGTATGGGCCACGGAGGGGTGTGAGATGGGACTTTTAAGAAGGTGATAGTACTTGTGGGAAGGTGAGCGCAAGTCATGACTAGGCTGGGAAGAACTACACATAAGATGGTTTTAATAAGAAACTAATGCAACAGACAGCTTTTAAAGGTTAGTCTCTCATCAATGAAATTAGATATCTACTCTAATTAATAATATTTAAATCTGATTTATCCCCATGGACATCCTATTACAATTCCATCAGTTCTGTGCTCTAGCATTGCTATCAGGGGGGCTTTAAATTTAATTTAATAATCTAAGTCAAAATCTCTTGAAATTATTATTGATCAATTATTCTATTATATGATAATTAACAACTAAATTAATCCATCAATAAATTATTTTAGTACATACTACTACTGCACTTTATCTGCATGACTCTCTATCTAGTCCACCGCGACTAGATAGGCGGGATATAAATAAAATAAAATAAAAAATAAATAAATAATAAATCCTTCTTTGCAGTTTTTTACACAACATTTACACTTGAGTTAATAGGCCTGTCACACAGTGAAGGGCAAAAGAATAATACATCAGTTATTATGGGCAGAGGAAGGTATGGCGCTGGCGCAGCAACAATTAAACTCAAGTAAACACAATACCTCAGCAGTGCCTAGTGTAAGCCCTTTGAACAAGTCTGACCTTAAAAGAACACTTTACTTTTACCCAGTACTTTGCAAGTACAGACACATGGACTTTGTGATTCCTTAGAACTCACAAAAGCTCAGTTAGGTAGGACTCTTAAAGATAGCTAGTTTGTGGTCCTCTCCACCTCCTGGATTTAGGCAGACCCTGCTATTCAAGATAGTCCTTTCGTAAGAATTTTTATAATTAATTTTTATTAGAAAAATAGAGTTTCATAGAATCAGTTTATATTGCACAAGCTTTAGCATAAAGAACATATTCAAAGATCATTACAGTTAAATAAAATAACTATTTCCCATTAAAATAAACACTACTAAGCTGAACTGAGGTGGGCTACAGTGGGCTAGCCCTATCTCATTCTTTCTTTTTACTTACATCCTCTCTCAGTCAAGTTCCTTTCTCTCCCATCATCATGGAATCAAATCCCAGAACAAGATTGGATCTCCTTTTCTCACACATAACCCATCATCCATTTTCTACACTCTCTAACTCCTCCCTTCTTCTTGACAATTCTGGCTGTTAACCAATTAGCCTCAAGGGGCTGTAACACCTTCCTCAATTCCCATGAAAGTCGAGGTGTTTTATCTCTTCTCCAAATAGCTCAAAATATTAAGTCTACCACAGGCCCCTTGATTCAACCTTCAGCTCTATTTTGAACCATCTTCAGAAAAACATTCTCAGAGCACTTAGAAAAACACATTCCAATGTCTCTTAAATCATCTTTCTACAGAACCTGTCTAACTGCATCTTACATTTCTCTGACTACACATCCCATCATCATGACAAGCTCTATCTCTCCTACCTTCTTCAGTGGATGCTGTCCCATCCCATGAGCACTGCCTGGATGCGGTGCTGGGATGGATGAGGGAAAACAGACTGAGGCTGAACCCGGACAAGGGGGAAATCCTGTGGGGGCCCCTAGTATCTGTGATCTGGGAGCCTCTCTGTCTTTCGTGGGGGTTACTCTTTCCATGAAGGATGAGGTGCATAGCTTGGGTGTACTTCTGGAGATCACTCCGGGTCATGTGGTGCGAGGAGGGAGGCCAGCGGCTACTTAAAGGAACACTTGCCTCCATTGCACCCTCTTTCTTGTTCGGGCATCGCACTGACGGGATCAGCTGAGCGGAAAGAGCTTCGAGCGACTGTGCTAGATTTGATGGAGGCTCCATTGCTGGTTTGAGGGGAGGGCAGCTTTTTTGCTCCCTCTTCTGGTTGTGTTGTGTCTTTTATTCTTTTATTGCAATCAATTTCTTTATTTGTTTTTGTTTTGACCTTCACTTAAGTTTCTGGTAGCTTGCGGGCTGAGAAGGGTGGGAAGCGGTGGGCGGGTTTGCCCCGCCGTTGCAAGCTAGTGCCACTTTTTATTATTTAGTTGCACATTTGGGGGTTTATTAGAGTAGGGGCACTTCGGTTTTTTAGTTTGGATTAAGGGGCTTTTTACTAGATTTTTACTTGCCAAATTTGCGGGGGTTAATTTGTGTTTTGATGATTTGTGTTTTTATGTGTATTAGAATGGGATATGTAGTCCTAAGATTGTCCCAATAGCATCCATTTTGATTTAAAGTCTGTTCTGTAGTAGGAAAGTTTTACATGCTGTTTCAGAGAAGCTTCGCTCTCTGGTTATCTCGTTGCTAAGCTGAGTAGAGAGCAGAGACTTTCGTAGTCAAAATAATTCTGCCACAAAGAATGATAACAACTGAAGCTCCATGAGAAAGTTAGGCGGGACAACAAGACCCAGGAGGCATTCTGGGAAGAAGAAGGAAGAGTGAAGAGTGGAAAAAGATGGAGTTTGCCTGAGAAAGGGGCAGACACGTGCTTTTCCCATAATGGACTGGTTTTCATCTAGCATCAGCCTATGAAGACTCAAGACACGTGAGATGGACTATGTTACCCTTTATATTAGTTAGCATAGTTTCATTTCTTTATTTTTCCAGCTGGAGTGGGGGGAGTGGAGTGTTCCGTTGGTCTTGAATGAAAATGTACCTACTATACTATTTTACTATCAACTGAATTCTTTTCTAAAGCAATTCTTTTCAATAAAACAGTAATGATTGATTTCTATCTAGAAGCATTGTTTCTTGTTCAGACTAGCTGAGGAATATTAATTGGCCTTATATGTTCGCTACCAAAGATTTCTAGAGCCCAGATTAATCTGAGTATATCTCATGGTTATGTCTGTGTTGCTTTCTTTAAAAAGGGGATTGGCTTTTGAGGAAGAAATTTAGACAAGACCTGGCTGGGAAATAAGTGGCTCTGCTCAGCAGTTAGAGGTTTGTCTAGATTTCGTACTCATCCCAGTCTCCGGCACCCCCCATAAATCTCTTTGGAGATAAGGGGCTGCTTACAGATGCCATTTTGTGTGCCTTATTTTCCCACCCTTTCTACTCTGTCTGCCATTTTGAACTTACTTTGAAAGTTAAGCCTGGTTTACTCTTTGCCACAGTTCATCAATTGGTATAAATTCATAGGCATATTAATCATACAATTCATTTCTGTCATATTACTGGGGGGATACGTTTAATTATATATCCCCAAAAAGGGGTGGAAGGTTAGGCTAATTGATAAAGCATTTTAAATAGATTGATTAATTAGTCATATAAATCATTAAGCAATTACATTTGAGCTATAAATATTTCAGTATATTAAACAAACAAACAAACAAACAAACAAATAAATAAATAAATATCATTGCAGGACCTGTATTCAGGGCATAAGGTTGGAGGCAAGCAGGATAGGGCGCCATCTGCTGGCTAGTTGATTCAGGTTAACAGGGTTGAGAAAGGTTTTTGTGGATATTTTTCAGTCATTTCAGTGGTACTCAGGTGAGGACACCTTGGGTTTATTGGGATTATAATGGCATCCAGAAAGGGACATGGTGCAAGCAAAGGTGCAACCACAGGTCTCACTTCAACATTCCTCTTCTGACAAGGAATCCTGGCTGATTTGGAAAGACCTGCAGGAAAAAATCTCGGTCTTAGAGGCGCAAAGATTATCAAAACAAGCTCCTCCGCAACATGAGGCTTCCCCTCATTGATCTGTTAGGGATACTAAGGGCTGCTGCAAAGCTAACCTAAGGGCTTTGGTGCAGGACCTCATGAATTGATTTGTTGCTTTGGAATCCAAGCAGGTTCAAGACATTGAGGACCAATTGGTGGAAGAAGGGTTTTCGATATGGATAGGGTGCCAGGTGGTAGAAAATGCAGGAGGATGGAGGTCACCAGGACGCATGATGCAGTGGAGGGTTCACAGGCTGTGCCTGACATCTCTGAGGAGCCCTGCATGAGTACACATCGGGCCATGGATCCCCCTGAAACATCTGCTTCATCATCTGGTGAGTTTGCTGTAATGCAGAACACCCAGTCACCTTCTGCTGCCTGGCCATGGGCCGGTGGTTTACAACATTCTCCTGCCATATATAAACTCTATGGTATGCCCCCATGGGATGGCCCAATTGGGTTTGGCCTTCAGTAAATACACATTGTTGTAGCTGGGGTACATCATATGCTACTCCCCCTGCTGCCAGGACATCTAGTGAAGGAACTGGTGTAGGAACCTGGCATCATCCGTCAGTGCCCAACACTGGGTACATTATGGTCTCACTGATGGCATTGCCTTGCAGGGATTACTCGAGGCTGCTGGGAGATCATTTGACTCCGGCCGTCAAAGAGAAAATATAGAGGGAAATATAAGTAGAGTTTTTTGATCTTCTGAATCATAAGATAGACATTAAAGAGATTAATAAAGATGATGAGAAGGAAAAGAGAAGCATAGAAGGAAGTAGCCAGATAGAATTTGGCCTAATTGGATCACTGGCTTTATTATATATGCTGGGGTCTTAGTTAAAGCTCAACCCTGGAGGGCCTCCTCGTTCCTACAATATTTTGATATAATATGTAGGGCAAATTCAGATTTTGCGGTTCAGGCTTGGCTCCTATACGATGAAGCCTTTAATATGAATAGCGCCATCCAGCCCAACTTGCGTTGGGATGAGCCACAGCCAGGGCTCTGGCTCCAACATATGACACTGGCTAGACCTAATTCAGGAGATAGATTCAGGAGATAGATTCACAGTGCCAAAACAAAGCAGCTGGAAGTGGTAGAAAGCCTGATGGGGGCAGTTGTGTCCTTGTAAAGGGATCCACCCCAATTAAAATTGAGATTCTGGAGACTGTGTTGTCATGGTTTAGGTTATTGAAGCTAGAATGTAATTAATAAATGGGATTTGTAGAAGGAATCCATCCTAGTCTGTGTGTCATGAACTAGATGCTTTAGGAAGCTGATTTTCCATGTAGCAGCCTTGGCCAGAGATGATAAGGAGCAAAGACATAACATCGAGGAAGGATGTCAACAACACCTGCAATCCCATGAAAAAAGGAGGTGGAGAGAGATAAGCAGTCCTTCATCCTGATTGGTTTACATCGGTGGAGAATGAAGAAGAAGGTGGTTCCAGCTTGTGAAGAAAATGACAGGATGGTGGCAGAGAGAGAGAGAGAGACCCTTTTGAAACCCTTTTTTGATTTTTGGATTTTACCTTGGATTATGGATTTTTGAATGGTCTTTGGAGCTCCCATTGCTAATGCTAAGATGTAGTACATAGCAGAGAATAGAGAAAGGGGGGCTCAGCCTTACCCACCTTTCTAACTAGTAGAGTTTTCTTATTTAATTTTTATAGCTGGGATTTGCTAAATTTCTAACTACCTTAGTTAATGGAAATGTATTTGGAATGCTATGCTTTGCAAAAAACTGAATATCTCAAATTCTCAATTTTTCTAATAAAACAATAATACTTAAAACTTATGTTTGGTCTCTTGAGCAGACAACCTGCTTAATAACTTAATTCTAATTAGGCCACAAGTATGCTACTGAGTCCAATTAATTACCTGAGTTTTGCTGGTCTCGGCAGACTCTGAGACATGGTTTTATCTTTGGTTTTCTAAGTTAATTGTTTAATGGGAACAGACCTGGGAGAAAGGGTGGCAGTGGGACAGCCTGGCTGTAAGAAGGACTCATTACAGCTGTTATAGGGGTACGCTGAACCCAAGACCCTCTCTGTTCCGCCCCCAGCATTCTCTTAGGACAGCTGAGTTTTTACATGGTGGCAGCGCTGGGATCAGATCCACGTGCTGTTAGTATTATATGGTGCCAGCAGTGTTACAATACACGTGCTGTTTTAACTGGAAGTTTGCAGGAGCTCTGATCACTAGAGGTGGCAGAGTGGAAGTATTGTTTTCTGGCAGTGTGCATCAGAAACAAGCTCTTTGGAGGGTTCTGGATGCTACCTGCACAGTAGCTAAAGTGTCTTGTAACAAGGCTTTAGCTCAGGCTAAATCTGGTAAGAGACCAAACTAAATGAGATTCAGTTTGCATTTCCATAGCTTGGTGGTGAAAAGTAGCAAGATTTCAGAGTGTGTCTGTTTAGTCTCAGCTGGGAGACTGACAGTTTTATTTTGCTTCCCTGTGCTGTGCTAATTGCTTCGGCTAAAGCAACAGACAGAGAATAAAGGAGAACAGGATGAGTCTTTACAGAAGTTCATCCCTCACTGAGCTAAATAACCCAAACATGGCTCAGCAAACTTTAGATAGAGAGATTTTGAAAGCAGTGGAAGACAGATATGTGACTCAGTGAGGTGCAAGGCTGAGAGTCACAGGCATTTCCAGTTCTTCTTTTCAACTACCCAGTGGATTACAAAAGGGCAACTTAATGTCCAATTTTCCCATGGAAACAGTACAACGGAAGCTTGCAGAAGATCCAGACCAGACCTGGAGCAAATTGAGGTAGATGGAAACTGAGGAAGAGCAGCAGGAGGACATCGGGTGAGAGGAAATTCCAGTCCAGACGGGCCTGCCAGCTGGTGAAATTCCTGAGGATGTCCAGATGCCGGTGGGAGAAGCTTCGGCAGATGCCAGCCGGGATGTTTCTGATCTAAGGAGCCCGAAATTACAAGGAGGTGATCAACTGGTGCTGATAATGCTGACTTCTTGGCTTGTCAACGACAGATGATGAATGGTCAGCATGTTGGTGAGTTACTGAGCCAGGAATATAGAAAACAGAAACTTGCTTTATTACATAGAGAGACAATAGAAAAAGAATGTGTCAAAGACTCTTTAGAGAGCTATGACCGGAGAAATTTGCCTTTTTATCAGGAGGGTGGTGATGTTTTATTTTTCCTGATGAACTTTGAACTGGCCTGTAAAGATTTGAAGGTGCCAATTCAGCTGTATGTTAAATTGCTTCGTACTCAAGTGTCAGGACAGTTAGCTAAAATCGTAGCATGCCAAGGAGACAGAGATATTTCCTGGCAAGATTTTAAAACAATTGTTCAACAGAGATTGGGCTTACCCCTGAAATTTTGTTAATGATCAAGCCTGACTATAGCAAGGAAAACGTTGTCTTGCTGGCATCAAAAGAAGCTGACAGTGAAAGCTTCGAGTTACCTTATGGGGAAAGGAGGGGCGGACCCAAATACACCCCAGAGGAGGTCCAAATCAGTCACTCTCTTTCCCCAGAACAACAAAAAGAAGCTAGAGCCATGCTTATGAGGGGCAGGCAGGTTTTCTCCAACAAGCCCGAAGTAGCCAAGGGTGTAGTGCAAGGTTTGACACCGGGGATGCACGCCCACAGGCGGTTACACCTTATAGAAGACGAACCTATCTAGCCAAACTTTGGGACCAGAAAGCAAAGTTGGTTCAAGATAAGAGAAAGCGAAAGCCCAAAAGAAAACATGCATGGCCGTATTGGGGAGGCAGAGGGGTGACCTATTGAAAGCTAAATAGGTTGAGATGAAGCCTAACCCTGCCAGTGGTGCAAAGTGCAAAAGGATTGCAAGTTAGGCTCAATCTTGCTAGGCCCTACCTAAAGGGTTTAACCAAGAGCATCACAATAGCAGCTCCAGAGGGTGAGGTGAAACTCTGTAGAGCAGCTAAAATTACATGGTGGAAAGAGAGATGGAAGACCGTGCTGGTAGCAGATTGTATACGGAAAGGTCCTGAGTGCCAGAGAGGCATCATCATCACGGAGTCCGGACTCGAAACAGAAGCTGTGCCAAGCCAGATGGATGACTTCAAGATCCTTCATCCAAGGTTGTTCCAGAGAGGGAAGCTGCAGGTTGGAGATAAAACCCAGCCGTCAGTGAGTCGTGACTATTGTGAAGGTGCAGAGGGAGGTGGACTTCACCATATCTCATGCCACGCAGGAGGGTAGGACGTTTCCTTTATGAGCACTACCACTTTACCATGACTATGGTTTTGGACTTTTGAAAAGGACTAAAACGTGGTGTTGAGAGAGAACTCTTATGTCATAAAGCTTGGACTGAGAAAAATTAAAATGTGGACAAAAGAGACTCAAAATGTTGTGGCAGACGCCCTGTTGAGGAGCACCGAAGGCTGAAGATGAAGAGAATGGACTTTGATAAAATGACGAAAGCGTTAAAACGTTCATTTGCACCCGATTAAATGTTATATGCTGTGGGTTCTATGGAAAAAATGTATGTAAGTATTAAAAGTGTTATGTAGTGTTGTTGGGTAAGCACCTGTGTAGGTGAATGAAATGGTGAGGAGTGTAACTGAATTGGTAACTGAATTACAGAGTTAATGTATGGCAAGCATATAAGTTGTTTAATTAGTACTTATGTTCAAAGGTCGTACGTTTTGATTGCAATGTTGTGTAGTGGATGGTTTACTATTGTAAAGCTCCTCGTTGTTCATTAGGGTAAACCACTATAGGTTTACCCCATGAAACAACTTTTTAAGTGGGGAGGTGTCTAGTGAACAGCTCTGCCCTCACCTGTCTGTCACAGCAGAACAGTGGAGAAGGAGCCAATGAGAGGATGGAAGGCAGAGCTACGAGGGGAGGTGTTTGGATATAAAGGCTGGTGGATGGAGTCGGAGAGAGATTCTGGTAGTGAGAGACAGTGTGAAACTTAAAAGTGAACTAAGAGTGAGTTAGAGATCTGTGAGAACAATGAATGGAATAGAGAGTTAAAAGAGGTTTAAAGTTATAGCAGTTTTGATTCAAATACTACTGATTATCAACCTGTGATTTACCTATTGAATATTAATCATATATTAACTTCCCTGATCTAATAAATGACTTGTTTTAAAAGCACACATGTCTCCATGATTAAATAGTATTAAAGCAGCAATACCTGGTGGCAGCAAAGAAAGAAGAGTGAGAACCTTGTGAAGGCCTGGGGGACTAGGGGCTTCAGAGGAAATCGCCACAGTGGGCTGTAATTCCACAGCACATTACCTCAATGATTTTCTTTTTTGTGGAAAAGCGAAGTCAGGAAGGTTCAGAATGATTTTGGACGATTTCTGGAATATGGCACTTGAGACGGGCTTGCCCTTAGCTGACGAAAAAACTGAGGGACCAGGTATGTCCTTCACTTTTCTTGGGATCAAATTGGATACGATGCAGCAAACTTCAAAGCTGCCTCATATTAAATTGACGAACATTAGGACCAGAGTCAGTGACTTGTTAGGGAAGAAAAAGGTGACTCTTAAAAAGTTGCAAGAAGTAGTAGGACATTTAAACTTACAGAGTAGGTAACCATCAGAGAACCATCAAATTCTTTGTTCCACTTTATTTCTGTGTCATTAACATTGGATTTGATGCTTTCCAAATGATATTTAGAAGTATCTTTATAAAAATATCAATTGCATGATCTAGTACAGCTTCTCCTATCAGCTTCAGCCATCATAGCTAACATCCAATGAATTGTGTAGAACCAAATTGTATGTTACAGTAACCCATCACTAGAAGAAGGAATTCTTTAGGTACTAATTGTGTGTAAATGTCACAACAGGAGCTTTCTCCACCTCTCATAATTATATATAATTATATATATAATTATATATAATTATTTGTAATAATTTTGGTCGATGACCCAAGAAGCTAGTCTAATGGATGATTTTTTATTCTTTTCTCTAATGGTGCCACTACATTGGCATATAATATAGGAAATGGCATTAGGATGGTCTGATTCATTTTTCCACTGACCACGACATAAAAGTCAGTACTTGTTTTCTCCACTGCTAGGGCTTCTACTTTTTTGGACAGCAGATCCATTTGCATCAGTTCAATGTGATTGCTTGAACCAATGCAGACAATTGTGAGCCTTGCAGTTTCAAGCACCTTCCCCTCACCTCTTGCCTCATAAGAGAGGACTAATCACACATGCAGACATACACAAGGAGATGCTTTGTTGCTTTAAGCATCTTCTCTCTTGCTTCTTGCATCATGATGGAAGATGAGCCATGTGCACCCATACACAAAGTGATGCTTTGCCACTTCAAGCTCCTTTCCCCTCACCTCTTACCTCATGAGAGAGGATTTCTTTGTTTGTTTGTTTTATTTATATGCTGCATTTCTCCCAACAAGGAACCCAAAGCAGCTCAGAACATTAAATTTCACACAATTTAAAAACACAATAAGTTAAATATTAAAAGATAAACAATATATGATTTAAAAATTAAATTAAAAGATTAAAACATGCTAGCCCCACAACATTCACTCAACCTCTGCTGTAGCCAGAAGGTTGGCTCACTCAGCCTGGACACAATCTCCAGGCCTTATCTTTATTTTTCAGACAAGAGAGTGAGGGAGAGAGGAGGAAAATTCCCCTCAGCCCCATAAATCAGGAAAGCTACAGAAGAACTATGTAAACAAGCTGCAAACAATACTGTTTGTTATTTCCCTCCTTTTTCTGTGTGTGGCAAAGTAACTCAAATTCATCTGGAGAAACCTGAATTCCTAGGTGCAACTTTCCTAGTGAATAAATTTTCATTTTTCTTGTTGCAGAGTCATATCCTGTCTCATTTCTTTGAAGAACTTCAATGGTAAACATAACATTTCTTACATCTTCTACAAAATATCTGCTTTTCAATAAAGTAAGAAGACAGGACTTCTTTAGGTACAGAAGCTGAGGCATACAGAATAAATACAGAAGAGAAAATGTATCACTGATAGGATAGGATTATAAAGTCTTATAGTAACTTGATTTCCAGAAGAGTGCTGAATGCTGGTAGAGGTAAATCCTGATTGATAAATGCTAGTAATTTGACTAACCTCCAAGTCTATATTTATAGATAAACCTATCAATGGAATTGAGGACAGAAGAGAAAGAGGGGAAAGTTTAAACATCAAAGGCAGGATTGCATGGGTGGCACAACACCACACCTGTTAGCTGCCTCCAGAAACGCCTAGATGTGTAAGCCTTATAATGACATTGTCATTGTTTAGTCGTTTAGTCATGTCCGACTCTTTGTGACCCCATGGACCAGAGCACGACAGGCCCTCCTGTCTTACACTGCCTCCTGGAGCTGGGCCAAATTCATGTTGGTCACTTCGATGACACTGTCCAACCATCTCATCCTCTGTCATCCCCTTCTCTTCCTGCCTTCACACTTTCCTAACATCAGGGTCTTTTCCAAGGAGTCTTCTCTTCTCATGAGATGGCCAAAGTATTGGAGCCTCAGCTTCAGGATCTGTCCTTCCAGTGAGTATTCAGGGTTGATTTCTTTTAGAATGGATAAGTTTGTTCTCCTTGCAGTCCAGGGGACTGTCAAGAGCCTCCTCCAGCACCACAATTCAAAAGCATCAATTCTTTGGCGGTCAGCTTTCTTTATGGTCCAGCTCTCACTTCCGTTCATCACTACAGGAAAAACCATAGCTGTCAGTATTTGGACTTTTGTTGGCAAGGTGATGTCTCTTCTTTTTAAGATGCTGTCGAGGTTTGTCATCACTTTCCTCCCAAGAAGCAGGTGTCTTTTAATTTTGTGGCTGCTGTCACCATCTGCAGTGAACATGGAGCCCAAGAAAGTGAAATCTGTCACTACCTCCCTATCTTCCCCTTCTATTTGCCAGGAGGTGATGGGACCAGTAGGTATGATCTTAGTTTTTTTTATGTTGAGCTTCAGACCATTTTTGGCGCTCTCCTCTTTCACCCTAATTATGAGGTTCTTTAATTCCTCCTCACTTTCTGCCATCCGAGTGGTATCATTTGCATATCTGAGGTTGCTGATATTTCTTCCGGTAATCTTAATTCCGGCTTGGGATTCCAGCCTTTCGCATGATGTATTCTGCATATAAGTTAAATAAGCAGGGAGACAATATACGGCCTTGTTGTACTGCTTTCCCAATTTTGAACCAATCAGTTGCTTCAACAGTTCTAACTGTTGCTTCCTGTCCCACGTATAGGTTTCTCAGGAGGTAGATAAGGTGTTCAGACACTCCCATTTCTTTAAGGACTTGCCATAGTTTGCTGTGGTCCACACAGTCAAAGGCTTTTGCATAGTCAATGAAGCAGAAGTAGATGTTTTTCTGGAACTATCTGGCTTTCTCCATAATCCAGTGCATGTTAGCAATTTGGTTCTCTAGTTCGTCTGCCCCTTCGGAATCCAGCTTGTACTTCTGCTTATAATGACAGAGCACATGATACTGAACTAATGGAGAGAGACCAAGGCCATGAATAATACAATGGTTGTATCACAAAGACAATAATGTGGGGGAAGTGATTGCAGTTGGACTTTCAGTAGGGTGATAAGTCAGCAGACAGATGAATAAATACAGTGCAAGTAATAAAATGTTAAAAGGACAGAGAAATAATCACACACACACACACACACACACACACATATTAGCCTTGCATAGTGTTGGAAAATGTTTTCAAGCCAGGAAATGTCCTTTATTAAATTCAGTGTAGTTCTCTAATTAGATGTCATTGATTAGCTAGCTCAGAACTGATGATCTTTTTTAAAAGCAGCAGAGGAGGGGACCTTCTGCATTTTGAATAGATAAGGGATTTCCATGAAGGAAAAAAAATGTGCCAAAGGTCTTTTGAAAGCTATCTGAAATTGGCTTAATTGAAGTGTCTGCATCTTTTCTTCACAAAGTTAAGAGTTTAACACATAGATGAGCCATTTCCAGCCCCAAGCATCCCTGTTTTTCATCCCAACTAGAACCTCCCCCCCAAAAAATTTCAGTATAGTTAATGGTGAGAGATGATGGGAGCCACAGTCTCAACAAGATAGGAAAACCACTGATGCCCATGTCTTACATAAATCAAATTGAGAACTGAGTTTAAATTGAACATGTATGCAAGATTTTTAAACATATAAACCAGAAGGAGAGGAAAAAAGAAATCATCACAACCTGCAGGTTATGCATTTCGAACGAAAGGTTAGGGTAATTAAATATTTCAGTTAAATTGTGGTCCCTTTTTTACCCTATCTCTTGTATCTCAAAACTTTATGTCCTGGTAGGAGACCAAAATTCAGATGTCCTCTTGGCTGTCCGAGTAAGTTAACTTCATTATGCTAGCAGTATGTATTGAACCAATAGACAATTTCGTTTCTATTTCAGTCACCTATTTTAATGTTTTGCACCTTGTTCCCCTTCGACAATATTCAAAACAGTTACTGATGGCTATGTTACCATCCTTTCTTTCATGTTCTCAAGGAACTGGAGCCTTTGCTTCCCCACATCATTTAATGGGTTGGGTGACTACTTTGTTAATAGTGGAATTACGTACTTACTTTGAAAACAAACTGATCTGAAGATTTTCAACTCCTTAAGAAGATAAGAAGGGCCTTAAGACATCCTTCTGGCCCATTATTTCCCAAAAGAAGGACAGCATGGACAATGGCTGATTGACTTTGTAAACCAACACCATCATAATGTTTGAACTAGCCCCAGCGTTCTGTCTCTCAGAGTGGTCACTCATAGAACTTTAGCATTACACAAGCTAGAATATATTGGTGGGAGTTCTCCATTTTTTGTCTGTAACACTGGAGGAACCCTATACTTGAAAACTGTAATGTCTGTTAGACATTTTGTTCATGAAATTACCACCCCCTTTACTAAAGTGCTGCAAGGTCATAAGATCAAATCCACGCGACAGAGTGAGCTCCTGTCGCTTGTCCCAGCTCCTGCCAACCTAGCAGTTCAAAAGCATGTAAAAATGCAATTAGATAAATAGGTACCACCACGGTGGGAAGGTAACAGTGTTCCGTGTCTAGTTGTGCTGGCCACATGACCATGGAAACTGTCTACAGACAAATGCTGGCTCTATGGCTTGGAAATGGGGATGAGCACCATGCCCTAGAGTCAGACACGACTGGACTAAATGTCAAGGGGAACCTTTACCTTTTTTTTTTTTACTAAAGTCATCTGTACTATTGGATTATAATGATACATGTAGTAGTACTAGCATATGTTGAACACGGGATTTTCATAAAAATTACAAAGAAATCATTCTTCCTCCACCAACACACCTTCCTGTAAATGTAAATCTTGTCCTCTCCTAATTCTACGTACTATGGATCTGTGTCTACAAACTTCTGTTTGTAACTTTGGACATTCACTATTCAGAGAATTACCATGAACGATAAAGATAAAAGCAGAATGCCTGTATGCATGCAGTTGTTTTTCTTGGGAAACATGGGTTTTCTTGTTGTTGTATTACAGTAAAGCCTAGGTTCACTAACAGACTGATTGGTGAAATGCAACATACAAAAGGTTGAAAACTGATGACTTACAACTGGGAGCCAATAGGGTAAATGATTAAGGATTAGAGAGTTGTGTTTTGAGCCTTCAGAATAAGACAGCCTAAATACCTTGAAATATAAAATGGAATTAAGTGCTAGATCTTTTCCCAAAAGGAGGGAAAAAAGTAGACCTTCTCTTTGAGTTACAGCCACTGGTGATTGGGGCTGATTTGTTAGGAAGTTAAAGTAAAAGGCATACTTTTGCTATGACTATGCAAAAAAGTGGAAGCTGTTTACATTCAGCTATTACATTGCATAAGGGCAATGAAAAAGAACACAATAAACAGCAATGTCTCCAACTGCTTTAAAAAAGATTGCGCTTGGGGAATTGGATTTGCTCAGGCCAGATTTAAAATAGTAACGAAGTCGGGTTACATCCATAATATTCTCACATTCTGTGCCCCTTGTGTGGGCAGAATTTACATCTCTATTCATTAACCTTGTTTGTAAGCTGTGTTTTTGTTTTGCTTTAATAAATGATACTCATTTTAGAAGCCTGCACCACATCTCCTCATTACAGAGATTCTAAATGACTTAAAGCTGGCCCTTGCCCTTCTCTCGGGATTGCTAATAACAGAACCACTCCAGAATGTAATTATCCTTGTCCCCATAGCCAAATGAAAGAAAGTTCTACGATTTTCACTTTCAAGTTAAAGCTTGGAGGTAATGAAGAGCTGAGAAGTTCCTTTTAAAGATATTTTGCTCAGTAGAGAAAGGTTTTTCATTTTTATTAAAACAATCTCATTACACAATGAGTTGTCTTGGCTTTGTTCTTTAGCAGATATAATACAGATTCTGAAAACCAAGACAGAAAGAACAGCAGATATGGGCTGAAGAATAAGTTATAGGAAGTTGTTCTCTCTGCTCCCTGCTTTTGCCTTTTTAAAGTGCTGGTTATGAAGTTCTAGTAACCTAATCTCAAACAACCACTCTAACCCAGCCACATGATGTTCATTGAGCCTCTAAAGTGTGATCTTCTGCAGTGTTGTCTTCTGTTTAGCCCTTAGAATCTAGGAGGTTTTGATTACATTGGGGGTACTGAAGTATTCTGATATGACTGGGAGAGGATGAGCTTTGGACAGGGCTAGTTCTACCATTAAACAAAGTGATGCAACTGTATCAGGCAACAGCTCTTATGGGGATATGCTGGCAAACTCCTAGCTATTCCTTCTATATACTCTTTAGTAACTCTGAAACTATATGAACATGCCTAATGTGGGAAGCATACTATATCTCTTTTCCCCATCATTGTTTTCATCAATCAATATTGGCTTTCTGTGAAGCCAAAGTATGAAAAAAATCATGGTATGAAAGTGCACTTGTCACAGGCAGGGCTTGTTGTGGTGCTGTCAGCAGCTCCTGGAGTAGCTCTCAGGAAAAGCTGGAACTGCCTGGTCTGGGGGCCCTCCAGGAGATGGAGAACCAAAGGGGAGGCTAGGAGAAGTCTCCCTAAAGCAGATGGTGAGCAACAGAGGAAGGAAGCCGGGAAGCAACCTGGTGCTTCTTCTCTCTGAAGAGATCACCTGAACACAGATCAGATGTGGGGGCCATCTTGGACAGCGAAGCTGTGAGTAACCCACCCCCTGTAGGAGAGGAGAACAAACAAATACTGTGTTGAAAATTGACAACAATAAAGTAAGTTGAAGCCTTTGATCTATGAATAGCCCTATAAAGCATAAAGAGAAACTAGAGTGCAAAATAAAAACCTGATTCTGGAAAAAATCCCAGGGTGAAAATATAGGACTTAAAGCTCTTATCAGTAAGAAAAACAGACTGAAAAAACATAACACTGTGCTGCCAGACTTCTCAACAGTATAGACAAAGTACTACCAAAACTTGGGAGCTGTATAATATTCCTGGGGTGGGGAAGCCTTCGGAGACCCTCAGAGGCTACAGTTGTAAAGGCTATTTTATATCCTGTGAGAAGATAACTGGGAGAGATATTGTCGTTGAGGGATGGACTGTGGAAATGGGAAAATTGGGACTGGAGTTTGATTGGATTTATGGATTAATGGAAGGAACATAAGGACACCTACTGGAGGAAAGCTGAGTGACAGTCTCAACACACCTCCTATATTGCCTAAGGAGCAGGCTGGATTATATTATACTTGATTTGATATGTGGAAAGCCTTTGGGAGTTTGGAACATTGCACCGAGGTTGGAACTGTACAAATATTCAGGTGGGAAAGCCAGAGATTTTTCCTAGCTTCGATTTGGTATGTGGAACACTGTTTGGGATTCTGGAATATTGCATAAAGGTTGGAACTGTACAAATATTGAGGTCTGAAATCCTGTGATTGTTGTTAGCTTAGATTTTCTCTTTGGATTGCGTGGGACTCTGGTAATAGAGGTTGAGAGACATAACAACTCTGCTAGGATTCTTGAGAAGGAGAATATTTTTGCCACTGTTGTATTTTAAACTGCTGGGCTAAAAGCTGATTTACATAACATAACACCTGTTTAAAGATTGGAGGAAGATCCTAGGGGAGGTTTTTGGTGGTGGGTTTTGTTTGTTGGTTAAACAGTGGAAATGTCTGAAAGAGCATGTGGTGTTTGAGGTTTGGACATTTTCGTGAAGGGTAAAGTATAACTTACACAAACTCTATTCAGAGATAGTAGGAGGAAAATTGAGATATTGTCACCGAAAAGATCGAAATAAAACCAAAGCCCCATACACCTGGAACCTCTCCTGCCCAGTCTCAAAGTCTGGGAAAACTAGTGGCACAAAAATGAGACAAAGAATGGCAAACTACTATGCAAAATATACTAACAGCAGGATTTCAACAAGTAAATGAACACCTCAGCCAAATGGTGGATCAGATGAAAGAGATGACATCAGAGATATCAGAAGCCAAACAACAGATAACTGAAGTGATAACAAAAAGACAAGATCTTGAGGGGAAAATGAGAGGAACAGAAGCTAGAGTGAACCAAACTGAAGAAACATTAGAGGCAGTACAGAAGAATAAAAAAAATGATGACAGATAAATAATGCTAGAGATGGAGAGAGCATCGAAGATGCTTAGATTTCAAAATGTGCCAGAAAAGGAAGGGGAGGATACAGAAAGGTAGAAACCAAGAACAAGATGACTAAAAAACAAAGATTTTTTCAGTCAATACAAATGGCCAGAACTCACCTCAAAAACAGAAAAAGATCCTTCTAGAACTGCAGGAACAGAAATCAGATGTAATTTGCATTCAAGAAACCCATATGAAAAGAGCAAACCAGTACCTGTTGGAATGTTCAAGGCTAGGAAAATTGTCTGTAGCTTCAGACATAAGTAAAAAAGAAGAAAGGCAAGGCTATGTAGATAAAGAAAGAACTGGAACCAAAACTAATTTTTGCCTCAGACAATGGAAGGATATTAATGGTGGAAATCAAAAGAGCATTAACAAAAAAGTAATTATTAATATTTATGAGCCAAATGGAAATCAAGAAAAAAATTTAAACAACTGCAACTATTTATTTATTTATTTTATGTATTTATTTAACTTATATGCTGCCAACTCTACCCAAAGGTCTCTGGACAGCTTGCAACAATTAAAATACAATAAAATATAAAAGAATTAAAATACAATTAACGTATATACTCTAAAAATTGCCATCCTTCTGGAACAGGAAGGTTTTGACCTGGCACCGAAATGTCATCAGTGTTGGCGCCAGATGAATCTTGATTTGGGATGGCATTCCATAGTCGGGGCAGCTGTCGAAAAGGCCCTTTGTCTACCAGCCATCCCTCTTCCTTCCTTGAGGGATGGCTCTTTTAAAATGCCCCCCCTGGCTAGATCTTAACTGCCAGGTAGATTCATATGGAAGGAGGCGGTCCCTGAGGGACAATATCAGAATCACAGACAGTTACCTGAGAGCATGAGTCTCTCAAAGCTGGATACTTAATAAATCTTGATATCTTAAAAGTTTTGCTTTTGTCATGAGATTAGGTTGTGTAAAGGCCTCTATAGGTGATACCCATACAGGTTTTTTTTAATAAATTTGTTGTATAATCTTTCTCCACGTTCCCAATAAAGCTCTTCTTATCATATGTAAATTAATATGCTTTTGCTCTTTATCCTTTTTATACCATAGATAAGCGTGCCAGCCTAGCTGTAAATCATGTCCTTCTAAGTTGAGTACTCATCATTTTCCAAAGTTATCCATTCTTTTATCCAATCTAAAATACAGGATCTATAATACAGAACCCAATCTGGAAGACCAAAGCCCGCCCTCTGTTTGGCATCTTGCATTGCTTTAATTTTAATTCTTGGTTTTTTGCCTTGCCATACAAATCTCATAATTATCTTATTAAGTTCTTGGGGAAAAGTCTGTTTTAATGTGATAGGAATTGTCTGAAATAAGAATAAATTTTTTGGCAATACACTCATTTTAATCGGCGCAATCCTTCCCAACAGTGATAATTGTAGTTTATCCCATTTCTCCAGATTGTTCTGAATCTCCATCAATTTCATATAATTATCTTTAAATAGTGTACTCGTCTTCTTTGTAATTTGGATCCCTAAATATCGAATTCTCTTTTCCTCTTCGAAGTTTGTCTTCTCTACTAACTTCTGCTGTTCTTATTCTCTTATATATTTAGTAAGTATTTTTGTTTTCTTTTGGTTTATTCTCATTCCTGCCATATCATCAAAGTTTTTCAACGTCACCATCAGGTCTTCTATTGAATGCACTGGATCTTCCAGTATAATGACTGTAAGCAAACACGGGTTCGAAAACACACGTGTAAGCTTGGACAGAGAGCAATCAGGAGTTTGCACATGCTAAAATGGGCTGAAGAGTCCAAATTCAGCCAGCCATGTTACAACACTCCTTCTCGCAGGTCTGCCCACATAAGAACACCCTGGTACTCTCAGATATTATTGTGAAAAGGTCAAGTGGGCTTTGTAGTCCTTAGACTTAACTTGCACCACTGACAGGACTCTAAGTAAGCTAGGCCGAGGCAGCACTCTCAGATGACCCTATGACAAGTGTATTGTTCAGGAAACCAAATGAGTTTTATAATTTTTATTTTATTAAAGAAAAAGCATGTTACTAAGTATCAGAGCCAAATTAAACCAAAACAAATAAGCTAGCATTGTGCTGTTTAGTTACAAAGATGTAGTGAGGCAAAGAAAACATGAAAAATAGAAAAGTATTCAAAAACCTTATTAAAAATACAAAAAGACATTAAAAAGAATCAAAACAGTTCCAGTCCAGGAAATCATTAGTAAAATCAAAATAATCCATGTAGATTATAAAAAGGCTATAGTCCTCAGTGATCCTATAGAATAAAAACCCCTAAATAAAAGTAAAAATCCATTATATGTCCCATAGTCCTTAGAAAAGAAAAATCCAGTGAATATACCATAGTCCTTACAAAATTACAAGAGCATAGTCCATATGGAGTATTCCAAGAAAAGAAGTCCATAAAGAATATTCCATAGAACAGTCCATAGAAAATAGTCCATGCATAGTCCTTAGGAAAAATCCCATAAATCCAAAAGTAATCCAGCAAAGCATAGAAACCAGTCCATGTAGGTAGGCCACCAGACTCTCTCTAAAGACATCAGGGTAAGTCCCAAATGGCTGAAGTGTAGGTCACGAATCACTGAAAGGTCGGTCTTGGAAAGACAAAGTCCATAGAGAAAAAGTTCCTTTTTCAAGAGTAACTGGCAAGGGCTTAATGCACCTTCCCACGATGTCATCCAATCAGAGTTCGTTACTAGGCAAACAGTCCTGTTACATCACATGACTTCTTTCTCATACACAGCAGATGTTATTTGGGTTACGGTGGTTTCTCAAAGAGTCACAACAATTCCCATCTATCTAATCACACAGAGTCCTTTCTCAGGCTTTCAGAATAACATTCTCTCGGCTCGCCTGGAAAACACTTGTCAGCATAGCAAAGATACTTTATACAAAGAAACAAGATGGAACCTCTCTGGCTTATTTCTTAATTACAAAACCCATATGCCTTTAAAAGATTTTAACTCAAAAACCCATCTCATCACAAGCCCCCGGAAGATTAACAAAATTCCTAAACAATTTAAGTTTTACTTTTGATAACTGAATAAGATGAGATGTCATAATTAAGCATTAACAAAATAGAGAAAGATATTAACATGAGCATAAAGTAATACATTGCAAATATGATTCTAAAATAGCAAAACAATTGATACATGAGAACTATTATAATTACAGTATTTACCATACATGAGAGAAATTTGCGTTAGACACTTCTACTAGTCTGAAAAACAGAAGAATAAACAAGTTAGTATACTTAATCAAATACATCACTCTGCACATGCTCAGATAATACTCTAGTCATCAAACAGTAAAATAGTGAAACCAGGGTTAACATCATAATAACTTGACAAACCAATATACTGATATGAAGTAATAATAGTGAAAACACTCTATGTATGCTCAGGAACATAGTCATACAGAATACCAAGAAAATTAAACATCAGAGCTTTATCAATTCTAGCCATTTTCTCCCCTTGCATCTGCACTAAACATTCGAGATAAGCAGTGGGGAATTAAATCCTCATTTCCAAGTAGATGTTTAACATCAAAATCATATTTTTGCAATCTGAAATACCACTGCATTAATCTTGGGCTTCGATGTCTCTGCTTCTCTAAGAATGACAAAGCATTTTGGTCTGCTTGAATTGGATCAGGGCTGTAAATTACAAAGTTGCCTACATAGCCAATCACATAATATAAATCACCAAACAATTCATCAACCAATTTCTGAAAAGTATCATAGGTATTTTCCATTCCAGGTGCTTGTTTTCTGAGTTGGTAAATTCCCTGAGGGCAAGTAAATGATGTATAAGGGCGATGTTCCTCTTTAATTAAAATCTGATAAAGCCCTCCTTTTATTCCAATCACAGAAATGTATTCAGTGTTTGCAACAATTTCTACCAACGTCTCAACATTGATTGTAGAGATTGTTTCAGTCTCCGGGAACTTATTTAACTGGCTAAAATCCAATTCCACTTTAGGATTAGCTAACACAGACTCCAATATCTGCCCTGGGCTGAATTGATCAATGCCTTCCACGCCTTGGTCCAGAAATGCCACACCCCTGGACACATGTATCACTGAATTAGCTGTGCTATCAGTTTTAGTCACAAGAGGCCGCTGTTGCATCAAAGTTCCCTCGGGAGTACTCTGCATAGCCTCAGAAACAGTATCAGCATTCTCACCACTTCCTTGGAAAATAGACTGTTGAAAATAAGAATGATCCCAAACCTCTGTTTTTCTCTCTAAAGATCTTTCTGAAAAGATTAACTGGTACTGGGCCAAAGTTTCCAGATATGATTTCAGTCTCTGGAGAAACATCAGTACTTTGTAATCCCAAAAAGTTAGCGCTTCCCCCTTCATTGGTTGTGTTAGAAACAGTCTCACAATCTGACAGGTTCCAATGCAGCCTTGTATCTTTAAACAAGTTTACACAGTCACTTGTACTAATGAAACAACGTGAAAGTCCATGCTGCAAAACTGCTCCACTATCAACGGCTAAAGCACTTGGCGATGACTCTGAGAAAACCTTCACTCCTCCAGCTTTCTCAACAGACTGCTCCGGTACGCTAAATAGGCCACCCCCTTGGTATATTTCTTGCTCCCCCTCTTCTGGCAAACCCATAGTCTCATCCCGAATTATTTCAGAACTTCTCACCTGTCCTGTGCTCTGGAAAAGAGCTGAGGTTGGTGCTGAGCTGAATTCCAGTGCACTGCAGTTCTCTGGAGCACTGCAGTTTTCCCTTGGGTCGTCCGATGCTATTTCCCGGCGAACTTTCTCCTGCATTCCTCTCTCTGCGCGCAGCTCCAGGGCCTGTAAATCCTTTGTTTGGACGGGTGATAAATCGCTGTCTTCTCTGGAATGCTCATTAGAATTCCACTGGGCCTCGTTAACTCTTCAAAAGTCTTTCTCCAACTTGCAGCGTTTCCAGCAAATACAACATAAAATTCCAATTGAGATTATCGAAGGCTTTTTCCGCATCCAAGAATATCATGGCCATACCTTGTGAACAATTTTGATGAGCAGCTCGTGGCCCCTTTCAGAGGGATGCTGAAAAGGTGACAGAAGCAGTTCACCATGGAGAGGTTCCTCACAAAGAGGGCAAGAGAGAAAGAGGAACCTGCTCCTTCCACCAGTGGTGCCCAGTTGCCTTTTACCTCCTCCTCATTCTCCTAGACGACTGCTGCTGTGATGTGGGGACAGTTCTCTGTGCTTCCAGGTTCCTGCATTGAACACAATGAACTCGTGGCGCAGTGGTTAAAACGCTGTACTGCAGCTAAAACTGTGCTCACAACCTGGGGTTCAAATCCCAGGTAGCCGGCTCAAGGTTGACTCAGCCTTCCATCCTTCCGAGGTCAGTAAAATGAGTACCCAGCTTGCTGGGGGGGCAATGTGTAGCCTTTATAATTAAAATTGTAAACCGCCCGGAGAGTGCTTGTAGCGCTATGGGGCGGTATATAAATCCAATAAATAAATAAATAAATAAATAAACACTGGTCCTGGTCCTAGTGGTTCAGTTTTAAAATGTTAAATTTAAAATGTTTCTGTTCTGTTTTATAAAGTTCCTGAAAAATTTCTGTAATGTTTCTGTATGTTTGTGCACTTTATGAACAGTTTCTGTATGTTTGTGCAATTTATGAAAAGTTTCTGTATTTTCATGCACTTTCTAAACAGTTTTGTGTACAATCCAATGACTGTTTCTGTTCAGCTTCACTGAAGAAAAAGGTTCCTGCCTCATGTTTGTTGATTTTGAAATGTTTTTCTGTTATTTATAAAGTTAAAGTTTATTGTTTAAAATGTTTGAAATCACCCGCACAGTATTTCTTATGTTAAAATGCACTTAATAAACCCTTTGTTAACCAAATTTGACTTTGTTCTGACTTTTTTTTACTTTTTTTTTTACTTTGTTATTATAATTCCCCCCCCCCATTGAAATGCATTGAATAGGTTTCGGAGGAGCTTCATTGTGGTGAAGCTAGCAGCTCTTGGGAACAGCTCCCGGGGGAAGCTAGAACCGATTCGGCCTGGGATTCCCCTAGGAATGGGGGAATCGAAGGGGAGGTCAGGAGAGACCTTTCTGTAGCAGTTGTGTGAGCCGCAGAAGTTAGAAGATTGGGCAGCAACTCGATTTTTCTTTCTTCTGGAAATTCACATGAGCACGGACTCAAGAGAGGCGCCATTTTTGGCAATCAGACACGACAGCTCTGTTGCTGAGAGTAAGAGAACAAGAAGCACGGCAAAAACATATAACAACAAGTAAGTGGAAGCCCTTGTTCTATGAAAAACCCCATTAAAATGAAGAACAAGCGATTGTGAAAATTTACGACCGAAAAGAGATAAGGAGCAGCGTATTCAGCATGTCAGCTTGTGCTCAAGCTGATTCAAGGTCAAATTGATTTAAGGGAACAGCAAGACAGGAATAGCTCGTGCTTTATTAAGGAAAAAACTCCCGGAGAATCACTGGGCAGGCTTTGAGAGAATAAAACTTGCTGTAAGCTGTTCACTTTGGACCTTTTCTCCATCTGGACATATATTTCTACATCTGGACATATATTCTTAGACTGTGTGGGACCCTGATCTTTGTGGATAATCCATTTTGCGGGACTTTGACTGGGAAACTGAGTTGGGGGAGGAGAGGTAAGCCTTTGGAAGTAAAAGAAAAGGGAGGGAACAGACTCTGAGCTGTGAACTGAGAGCCGTACGGTTTGAACTGAACTGAGAACTTTGATAAATGGCACTCTGATAATACATCCCTACGGGGTGAAGGTAATAATAAACTTTGAGAAGAGAGGGGAAACAGAGCTGGTCTGGAGCTTGGCGACGAGAGGATTGGAAGTGGCCTACAAAATCTGGACAAGGATCGGTCTTGGATTGCAGAAACACCTGAGAGATTTATGTTTTAAATCTCATTTCTTTCCTGAGTTTGCCTGCTATTTTCTGTTAATACTGTAATAGTTATAATGTAATGTATTGGATTGGGGGTTGATTTATATATTGTGTGTGTTTGGGCAAGGGGGAGAGGGAGTTCCGAGTGAGGGATGGAATATTAGAAACTGAAAAGTGTTCTATATATATACAGATCAGATATACTGATCAGCTATACTTTCTTTTAGTTTTTTTTTCTTGGTAGAGGTGTAATATGTATAATGTGTTTCATAGTCTTTTCTTGATAGCTCATCCTCCCCACCCCTCACCCCGATACACTTCTCAGGTTTTTCTGTTCTATCATCAGTCTTCTAAGCTTAAAATAACAAGGCTGACCCCAGGTAATTTTCTTCTTGAGGAGACGGACAATATGGCACCCCCTCCTCCATGATATACTAAGGTGGGTTGGACTAGGACTTGAATTTATTTCATTATTGGTGATGAAATGAGGAAGGAAGCTGGATTGTGTGATGTACATAGCACTGTCCTTGAACAGGGGGAAACATTCAGAAGCGCTTTTTAGCCATTCTGAAAGTTTGCGGAGAGTACACATGATAATGCAAGAATGCTAGCTCTATTCCTTCTTTAATCAGATGAAAGTAACAGCATTTGCAGGAGCAGTCAGTGACACTTTTTATTTATTTATTTATATTTTTATTAACTTGGGATAAGGTAAGGGGTACAGAAGGTAAAGGGTGATATGGGGAGAAAGGGGGAGGAGAACACAAAATGTACTGACATCCAATCTATTCATGTTGCAATATCTAATCAACTTGTCCATTCAGTCCTCCCTGACATGTGACTACATGTGTCACTGACTGCTCCTGCAAATGTGTTCCAAATCCCCAAGGCCATACAACCATTGCTCTACTAGTTTCCAGTGCAACAATGAGCTCACCTGGTGCTTGAGCAGTGACTATGTCACAGCTCATTGAGGCCATCGTGCCTAGCATCTGCTGCCACTTCCTTATCCAGACTTCCCTCCTTGCTGGTGGTTCAGATGGGTGTTCCACAATCTCTGCCAGTGTACCAACCTAGGCTGATGATGGCCAATTCTGTAAGCTTCCAGTCACTCCTGATGCACTCTCTGCATTACCCTCTAATGCTGCAAAGCGAGACTACAGATTATCAGCAAGAGCCTTGAGCTTAACTCACCTATGTGCCTTGTAATCTCTCGCCGGATGCCTCCCCCATGGCCTTTCCTGCTTGTCCTGCCCTTTGCTCCTCCAAAGCAGTTATCTTTGCCTGAAACTCCTCTCAGATTGACCAGCCCTATTAATCTGATGATGCTGATAAGACTGGTGGGGAAGCCCTAGGTGCCTTGCACTTTGCAGGCTGCTTTCTCTTGCTCTTTCCCTGACCCTTCTTAGGACCCATGATCCTAGTACCATGTCATGAGTGCAGCTGAAGACCTGGAACCAGAAGGGTTAACTGAGGCTGAGGAGAATGCTGAGCAATCAGAAACACCTGAATCACCTCCAGATTCTCCTTCTCCAGCAGACAAGCTTAGGGTCAGGCTTCGGGGAAGACTTATGGCAAAAAGGTCAGAGGATCGCTTGAAGGCTGTCCAAAGAAACATCCGTTCAACTAGCCCCAAGTACTGACAGGATGGAAAGGTTATCAGCAGCTCAAGGGGCTGTTTTACTATAAAAACAGCTCCTAGTCAGCTAGAATTTTGTGGAAGCAACAAGTGAAAACCTCTGGCTGGCATCCACGCTCCTACAACCTTGAACTGTGTTTTCCTGAATTCCTGACTCTGGACTCGGACTTTGGACTATGTTGTGTGTTTGATTCTGAACTCTGACCTTGGACTACGTTCTGTGAGTTGTTTTGGTAATTCGATATCGGCTTTGCATTCTTAGTATTTCTGACTTTGGACTGGCTTATCAGACTTTGGCTGTTGTACCCCCCGGAAACGTCACATACACCTAACACACCTTCAAATGGCTAAGAGCTTGCAAGTGGGCAACCTTAATGTCACTCTGATAAACATGGGTGGGTGCCTATATGTCATGAGTGCTTCAGAAGACCTGGACCCAGAAGGGTTAACTGTGGCTGAAGAGAATGTGGAGAGATCAGAAACACCTGAACCACCTCCAGATTCTCCCTCCACAGCAGACAGGCTTCGGGGCAGGCTTCGGGAAAGACTTAGAACAAGAAGATCAGAGGATCGCTCAAAGGCTTTCCACAGAGACCTACGTTCATCTAGTCCTGAGTATTAGCAGGATAGAAAGCTTTCCAGCAGCTCAAGGAGCTGTTTCGTTATAAAACAGCTTCCAGTGAAGCCAGATACTTTGTGGAAGCAAGGAGTCAAAACCTTGGCTTGCATCCACGTTTCTTGCATCATGTTCCTGTCTCTGGACTTTGACCCTGGACTGTGCTGGTATTGGACTCTGGACTTTGGCCCTGGACTATGCTGGTATTGGACTCTGGACTCTGACCCTGAACTACACTGTGTATCGGACCCTGGACTTTGACATTGGACTTCATTCTGTGAGTTGGTTTCTGGACTTTGGCTTTGCATTCTTGACATCTCTGACCCTGGACTGGTTTATCAGACTTTGGATATTGTAACCCCCGGGAACGTGACGCTATATGTGCAACAGATGAAATTGACTTCTTCCTTTGCTTCTGTCTCATGTATGTTTATATATATCTACACAAATATATATATACAGTGGTGCCTCAACTTACAAACATCCTGACTTACGACCTTTTCGAGTTACAACCAGCTCCAGCTGCAAAATGTTGGTTTGACTTGCGGCCGGAACTTCCAGTTATGAACACAAAAAGGCGGAGGAAAAGGCAGGAAATTCAAATTGCTAACTGTTGGTGGCAAAGAGGCTGCTTCTTTGTAGCTCTTTCTTCCCATCAGTTAGAGAGTGTGCAATTGGAGGAGGCTTGGGACTGCTTGGCTTCTACTTCTGAGTGAGAGTGTGTTTGTTTGCAGGGAGACTTCAGACTGCCTGGTAAGGTAAGGTGTTTTGTGCTTTTTAAAAAACTACCTGTTCTGGGGGATTTTGCAGGATGGATTTGGGCTGTTTCTGTGCTGTGTAAAGCAATCTCTTTACGAGCATAAGATTAGGTTGTGTAAAAGCTTCTAATGGAGATATCCATTCTGGTATCCTTCAGTATATCTGATATTATATCTTATCAAATGGTTGTTAAAATATTTATGGTCTTTAGCTTTTTTGTACCACAAAAATGCATGCCAAGCAAGCATCGGGTCATGCCCTTCTAACTTGAGTAGTCTATTATTTTCAAGAGTCATTCATTCTTCTATCCAGACTAATGCACAAATTTATAGTACAGTATGTACTCCAATCGGGAAGGCCAAATCCAGCTCTTTGGCATCTTGCATAGCTTTAATTTTAATTCTTTTTTTTTATCTTGCCAAATAAACCTCATCACCATCTTATTAAGGTCTTGAAAAAACGTTTGTAGATTCTGCCATTTTTAAGATCCTTCTGAGTATCATCTAGTAGTTTCATATTGTTATCTTTTACTAGTGTACTTTTTTTGTAATTTATATTCCCAAATATTTAATCTTTTTCTTGACTTGGAAATCAGGTTTTTCTATTAATTCCATCATTGTCTATTCTTTGAAATTCTTGATTAGTATTTTTGTTTTCCCCCTGTTTACTTTCATCCCAGCTAACTCTCCAAAAATTGCTAACATTTCCATCAATGGTATTATTGATTCAGTTGGTCCTTCTAATATGAAAACCAAGTCATCTGCAAATGTTTGTAATGTATATTCTTCTCTTATTTTTAATCCTTTTATCAACTCATTACTTCTAATTTGATTGTTAAGCACTTCCAAAATAAGGATGAAAAGTAGTGGGGATAGAGAGCATCCTTGTCTTCTTCCTTTTATACATCTGTATTTTTTTTTTGTTAATTTTCCATTGATTTTTACTTTAGCACTTTGTTGTGTATAAATGGCTCTTATTAGTTTTATAAATCTTTCCCCAGCTTCTGTTACTTCTAGATGTTGTAGCATGAAGTTCCAATTAACATTGCTGAAACCGTTCTTAGCATCTAAGATCATAGCCATGTGTTTTTTCCATATGTGTTTCATAGTATTCCAGGATGCTTAATATTGTTCTTATATCGTTTCTCATCTATCTTTTTGCTAAGAAACTCGATTGATCTTGGTGGATTATTTGGATTAAAATCTTTTTCAACCTGGTTGCCAAAATTGTTGCATATATTTTATAGTTTACATTTAAAAGTGAGATTGGTCTGTAATTATTTATTTCTTTCAGATCTGTTTATAAATTTTGATATACATTTCTTTTTTTATTTCTTCCTGCTGCAATTTTCTATTCCTGTATCATGATCCAGGATTTGTATTGTTGATTTTTCGTTCTCTTTTCTTAATTTATAAGCCAGCCATCTCCTTGGGTTATTTGCCTTTTTAAATAAATTTTGTTATTTGTTCCTCAATAATTCTCCTGTATATAAAACATTCAGTTGATGTACTAATTTTATTTTCATTTTCAGATGTGTCATTGTTGGATTTTGTTTTAATTGTGCTTCGCATATATTTAGGGAGTCTTCCAGATCTTTATATTTTCTTTCTCTTTTTCTTCTCTGTTTTACTGCATATCTAATTGCCAATTCTTGGAAGTAGGCCTGCCCTGCTTCCCATACAATAGTTATTGGTGTTTCTTCTGTCATATTTTGTCTGAAAGTGTTTAGTTTCCAATTGTAATAACAGAGGGCTCTGATCTGCAGAAGTATCTGCAAGAGTAGACATTTGGTCTAGATGGGTGGGGTAGAAATCTAATAAAATAAAATAAATTGGTTAAGATTTCTATCTTGTGAACTTCTTTCATCAAGGTTCTCCTTTAAGAAGGTGGAGGCAATGAGTCCTGGTTAGGGGCTATTGTGCACTCCTCCTCCTCCCCCCCCCCATTGTGGCAAGTGATGCTACACAGTGGCACAGTGGATTGGAGTTAACTACCCACTTGGTTAACTCCAATCCTGTTATTAATTTATAATTTATAATGTTATCACAGTTATAATTAGTAGGGAGTCATAGCAGTTGATGCAGGATCTTTCCACCATGCTAATATCAGGTGTTATTGGCAATTGTAACCAATAAAGTTGTGGTCAAGTCATTCCAAAAATTAAAATAAAAACCACCCAGAGTAGACCTTTGATCTAGATGGGAAGGATAGAAATCCAGTAAATCAATAAAATAAATAAAATATGTCCCTGTGTCTGTGTCCTCCTCAGTTCCAAGAGCTAGAGGCAATTGAGAACAGATGCTGCTCTGCCCTGTATGACAGCCTTTCAAGTACTATCATATCTCCCCTCATTCTTCTTTTCTCAAGACTAAACATGACCAGTTCTTTCTGTCTTTCCTCATTGGGCTTTGTTTCCAGCCCCCTGATAATCCTTGTATGAGCTTGTTCCAATTTGTCAGCATCCTCCTTGAAATATGGTGTCCAGAACTGGGCATAGTACTCAAGATGAGGCCTAACTAGTGCCAAATAGAGGGGAACGAGTACTTCATGGGACTTAGATACTATACTTCTGTTAATGCAGCATAAAACAGCATTTACCTTTTTTGTAGCTACAATCACACTTTTGGTGCATATCCAGCTTTTGATCTACAATGACTAGAAGATCCTTCTCGCTTGTAGTATTGCTGAGCCAGGTATCCCTCATCTTATAACTGTGTATTTGGCTTCTTTTTCCCAGGTGCACTACCAAAGTACATTTATCCTTACTGAATTTCATTACAGTCACGCCCCGTTTAACGATTGCCCCATATAACGACGAATCCGCTTTACGGTGATGTTTTTGCGATCGCAAAACAATGTTTTAAATGGGTTTTTTTTTCGCTTTGCGAAGATCGGTTCCCTGCTTCGGGAACCAATTCTTTGCATTACGACTTTTAATACAGCTGATTGTTGAGTTTTCAAAATGGCCACTGGGTGGTCAAATTGGCTCCCCGCTGTGTTTTTGGATGGATTCCTCACTCTACAGACACCAAAAATGGCCACCCCTATGGAGGATCTTCGCTGGACGGTGAGTTTTCAGCCCATTGGAATGCATTGAATGGTTTTTAATGCATTTCAATGGGCTTTTTATTTCGCTTTATGACATTTTTGCTCTACAGCGATTTTGCTTGAACGAATTAATGTCGTTAAGCAAGGCACCACTGTATCTTGTTTTCAGCCCAGTGCCCAAGTCACCCAAGTCTGTCTAGATCATTTAGAATTTTGTTTCTGTCTTCCAAGGTATTAGCTATTCCACCCAATTTTGTGTCATCCACAGATTTGTTTAACATTCCTTTTCCCCCCTGATCCAGGTCATTAAAAAAAAATATTGAAAATCACAGAGCCCAGGATTGAGCCCTAGGGTACCCCACTTGTTACCTTCCCCAAGTTGGAGAAGGAGCCATTAATCATCACCCTCCAAGTACGATTTGGCAGCCAATTGTGTATCCAACTAAGAGTTGTTCTCTCATGCCCATATCTAGTTAGCTTGCTAATCAGAATATCATGAGGAAAGTTGTCAAAAGCTTTCCTGAAGTCAGGATAAGCAATGTCTACAGCTTTCCTCTGTCTATCAGGAAGGTTACCCAATCAAAAACTGAGATCAGATTAATCTGGTAGGATTTGTTCTTGACAAATCTGTGTTTGCATAGTGATCACTTAATAATATGTTCCAGAATTTTACCTAGGATTGATGTCAACCTGACAAGTCTGTAGTTCCCAGGACCCTCCTTTTTGCCTTTTTTTTTTTTTTTTTGTCGATAGGGAAAACATTAGCCCTCCTCCAGTCATCTGGCACATCACTCATTTCCCATGATTTGGGAAATGCCTTCCATCCACTTCCTATCTGTGTCCTTTTTTGTTTTCAGGTCCTCTATAAGCTGTTTGTGAAGCCACACTGGCCTTTTTTGCTGTCTTTAAACTTTTTTCTTAGTGCAATTGTCTGCAGTTGTGCCTTTGGAAATTCCTGTTTTAGAAACCCCACCCTTCTTGGACTCCTTTTCTTCCCAGGATCTCTTGCCATGGGATCTTACTCATCCTTATTCTGAGTTTATTAAAATTAGCTTTGAGTTGCTGGTCTGATTTTACCTCTGATGAACTGCACAGCAACCCTAGGTATCACACAGCTTCTTAGCATGTCCTTAGCTTATCTCAGACAAAAAGGGCAGTATATGCATGCAATAAATAAAATAAACTACATAATTGACTTGTCCTTATTACAAAGCTGTGTCTTAAACAGCCATCCTGTAACCAATCCCAATGAAAACACATGCATAACACATATACAGTAATTGTATTACTCAAAAGGCTATTTTAGCCTCTGTGTACACAACAAATTCAAAAGAAAGTACAGTGGTGCCCCGTATAGCGAGGTTAATCCGTTCCGGATTAACCCTCGCTATACGGAATCATCGCTAAACGGGTAGGGGAAATGTATTGGAACGCATTAAACTTCGTTTAATGCGTTCCAATACTTTTGTTACTTACCCGTTCAGCGAGGATTCCAGGTGCCCGCAGCCATTTTCGCGCCTTCGCTAAGCGAGGGCAGGGCGCGAAAACGGCTGCCGGCAGCCATTTCCGGGCTTCCGGCGGCCATTTTGGAACCGCCGATCAGCTGTTCGGCGGCTCCAAAATGGCTGCCGCAATACCCGATCTTCGCAATGCGGGTTTTCCCCATTGCGAAGATCGGGTATGTTTCCGTATAGCGATCCCGAAAAAGGGATCGCTATACGGAAACATCGCTATACGGTGCACTCGCTAAGCGAGGCACCACTGTACATAGATTATCCAGTTTGCCTTTTGAAAGTGCACCACCCACCCACTGAGTTAATAGACTCCAGCAGTTTGTAACATGCTGTTACCATCCCGTCAATATCAATACACCACAATAATTACGTTTCCCTGATACGCAGGGATGCGATAGAGTGTAACATATCTTGTGCTTTCAAGAGAATTCCTGCTGCCCTTACCATGACAGAGAATGACTACATCCCCCAGCTGGGATTGATTTCTCACCTGACTTTTTTTCTTCTCTCCTCTGGGTATGTTGTTTGCCTGCTCACAGAAAATAAGTAGTCAGGGAGGCATATGACTCAAAATTATCTGTCTCACTCTGGACGAACGATTCTGATTAGATTAATTCTTCAGAGAATTAATATTTTAGGATTTTTTATAAAAGTCATTCTTTATGACAAGCCATAGCACTACTAGTAGTAATATTATGACTGAATGAGAGCCCAGTCATGATATTTGCAAAGCTTAAAAACACACATTTTAAATTTGATCTACATTTTTTTGGTAAAATTTTTTTTAGAATATAACATTGTAAAACAGACAAAGTGAAAACATTAACCCATCAGTCACTACAAGACCAGGTAGACGAACAACAAAAGATAAAAGAAATAACCCACTACTAACTAAAACAATCCCTCCCCCCTTTTTGGGTCAGAGACTCCAACATCGTTTGGATCTCGGATTTCTCCAAATGGTTTCCAGTGAGAACTGAGTACATAAAAAAACAAAATTTGCCCTACACTCCTGCCTTTTTCTGGGCCCAAAAATATATTTATTTCCAGCTTTGTTTTACATAGTCTCTTGGTTGTTCCCGTAATGCTTCTGAAAGTGTATCTAGTTCTGCTGTATCCCATAACTTCTTTAACAGCTCCTTTGTCATTGGTGTTTCTTCACTTTTCCATTTTTTGGGCCCAGAGTAGCCTGGCTGCTGTGAGTGTGTATATTAGACAATATTGTATTTTCTCATCAATAATTTCTGGCATAATATTCAATAATGGTATTTCAGGTTTAATCTCTAAATTTTGTTGAGCAATTTCTTTTACTATTTCCCACCCCTGTGTTCAATATCTGTTGACTTTTTTGCATGACCACCACATATGATAATAATTCCCTGTATATTTTTTTTGCACTTCCAACAAACATTGTTGTCACCCTCTGAGATTTTTGCCAATCCTACAGGTGTATAATGCCATCTATAAAACATCTTAAGGATATTTTCCCTAAGGTTTACTGGCTTAATCATCTTATGATACTCTTTCCATATCTTTGTCCAGTCATCAATATCAATGTTATGTCCGAAGTTATTTGCCCATTTTACCATCATCTCCTTCACCCTCTCATCCTCCAAGTCAAACTCTAATACAGTAAGTATATATAATTTTTTTAAATTTTAATTTTTTTTCACAGAAAAAGAAAAGAACGAAAAAAGAAAAAACTAACTAACCCCTCAAATTAAATTAACCCCTCCCCCCTTTGGAGTCAGAGACTCCAGCCTCGTTAACCCCTCTGCTCCCCCAATTTCATTTCCAGTATATATTGAGTAGGTATACATACATCATAGACTTTGCCCTACACTCCTGTCTTCTTCTGGGCCCAAGAGTATGTTAGTTCCCAACTTTGTTTTACATAGTCTCTTGACTGTTCCCATAGTGCTTCTGATAGAGTGTCCAGTTCTGCTATATTCCATAGCTTCTTTAACAACTCTTCTGTCGTTGGAACCTCTTCAGTTTTCCATTTTTGGGCCCAGAGTAATCTAGCTGCTGTGAGTATATACATTAGATAATGCTTCAATTTGTTATCATTAATTCCTGATATGACATACAGTAATGCCATTTCAGGTTTTATATCTAATTTCTGCTTGGTAATTTCTTTTGCTAAGTCCCATACCTGTGTCCAATATTTTTTGACCTTTTCGCATGTCCACCACATTTGATAATAAGTACCTGCATTTTTTATACTTCCAACATATATTGCTGTTACCCTCTGACATTTTTGCTAGTCTTACAGGTGTGTAATGCCATCTGTAGAACATTTTGAGGATATTTTCTCTAAGATTTGCTGGTTTAAGGATCTTATAGCTTTTTTTCCACTTCTTAGTCCAATCATCAAGATCCACATTGTATACAAAATTTTTTACCCATTTTACCATTGTCTCTTTCACCCTCTCATCCTCTAAATCATATTCTAATAAGTATATGTACATTTTAAATTATTCTTTCATCCGTATATATCCACAGTCTATCCACCTGGACTTTACCCTCAAAAAACCGCACCGTCCTATCTTTTTGGTATCTTGATTCTAATTTTACCATTGAACACCAATCAACAGCTACACCCATTTTTTCAAGCTCTTGTTTGTCCTTTATCTTCTGCTCTTTAGTTAACAGATTTTCATATGTGGTCAGCATTCCTTTCAGGGCTTTTAATGTAAATGCTTCTATAGGTGCCACCCACAATGGGATTTTCTCGTAGGTTTGTGCTTGAAATTTTTGCCATACCATCCCTAGGGCCTTCCTAATAATGTGTTCTCCAAATTGTGAGTGTTCCTTATGTTTCTCATGTGATGAGATGGGATTTTGAGTTAAAATCTTTTAAGGCATATGGGTTTTGTAATTAAGAAATGAGCCAGAGAGGTTCCATCTTGTTTCTTTGTATACAGTAACTTTGTTATGCTGACACGTTGTTTTCTAGGCGAGCAGAGAGAATGTTATTCTGAAAGCCTGAGAAAGGACTCTGTGTGATTAGATGGGAATTGTTGTGACTTTATGCGAAACCACAGAAAACCCAAATAACATCTGGTGCGTATGGGAAAGAAGTCATGTGATGCGACAGGACTGTTTGCCTAGTAACGAACTCTGATTGGATGACATCGTGGGAAGGTGCGATAAGCCCTTGCCAGTTACTCTTGAAAAAGGAACTTTTTGCCTATAGACATTGTCTTTCAAGACCGATCCTTCAGTCATTCGTGACACATGGGACTAACCTTTACTATACTGGATTACCTATGGATTTATGGGCTTTTTCCCTAAGGACTATGCATGGACTATTTTCTATGGACTGTTCTATGGAATATTCTTTATGGACTTCTTTTCTTGGAATACTCCATATGGACTATGCTCTTGTAATTTTGTAAGGACTATGGTACATTTACTGGATTTGACTTTTCTAAGGATAATGGGACTTTTACTGAATCTTTC
Organism: Pogona vitticeps; assembly: GCF_051106095.1. Taxonomy (NCBI): domain Eukaryota; kingdom Metazoa; phylum Chordata; class Lepidosauria; order Squamata; family Agamidae; genus Pogona; species Pogona vitticeps. The sequence goes on along the minus strand of NC_135793.1, from coordinate 12,670,677 downwards.
TTTTTAGTACATGATTCTTGTTCTACAGGATCACTGAGGACTATAGCCTTTTTATAACCTACTTGGATTATTTTGTTTTTACTAATGATTTCCTGGACTGGAACTGTTTTTATTCTTTTAAAGGCTTTTTGTGTTTTTGTAAGGTTTTTGAACACTTTTCTATTTTTCATGTTTTCTTTGCCTCACTACATCTTTGTAACTAATCAGCACAATGCTAGTTTATTTGCTTTGGTTTAATTTGGCTTTGATACCTAGTAACATGCTTATTCTTTAATAAAATAAAGATTATAAAACTCAATTGGTTTTCTGAACAGTACACTTGTCATAGGGTCATCTGAGAGTGCTGCCTCGGCCTAGCTTACTTAGAGTCCTGTCAGTGGTGCAAGTTAAGTCTAAGGACTACAAAGCCCACTTGACCTTTTCATAATAATATCTGAGAGTACCAGGGTGTTCTTATGTGGGCAGACCTGTGAGAAGGAGTGTTGTATCTTGGCTAGCTGGGTTTGGACTCACTCAGCCCATTTTAGCATGTGCGAACTCCTGATTGCTCTCTGTCCAGGCTTACACGTGTTTTTGGACCCGTGTTTGCTGACATCTCATACCATACATATGCATGCCATCCCATCTTTAAATCGTGTCCCTCTAGTTTCATAAGTCTTTGATTTTCTAAGGTTATCCATTCTTTAATCCGGGTCATCGCACAGACCTTGTAATATAGTAACCAGCCCACTCCCCCCCTTTCTTTCAGATCTTGTAGCAGTTTAAGTTTTATTCTTGGCTTCTTAGGTTTCCAGAGAAAATTTGATGTTAATCTGTCCAAGTCCTTGAAATATTTAAAATTCAGTAGTATTGGGAGATTTTGAAATAGGAATAGGAGTTTGGGTAAGATCATCATTTTTATTGTTGATATTCTTCCCATAAATGAGAGTTGTAGTTTGCTCCAATCCCCCAGATTTTTCTGAATTTCTTTCTGTATTGCTAAGTACTTCTCTTCCATTAAATTGCTTGGTTTTTTGGTAATAACCACCCCTAAATATTTAATTTTTTTCAATACCTCAAATTTGGAGTTCCATGCTAATTTTTTGACGTCTTCCTTCTTTATGGTTTTTGTCATAAATTTTTGGTTTTTGATAGTTTACTTCAAATCCGGCCACCTGTCCAAAATCTTCTATGACTTCTAATAACCCTTCAAGATTTTCCAAAGTATTTTTAGTATTATCGCTAAATCGTCTGCATACACTTGTAGCTTAAATTCTTCTCCTCTAATCTTGAGTCCTTTGATTGCTTCGTTGTCCTTGATCTGTTTGTTAAGAAATTTCAATAGTAAAATAAATAATAGTGGGATAGTGAGTATATATACATTTTTATTATTTTCTCATCAGTATATATCCACAGTTTATCCACCTGAACTTCACCCTCAAAGAAACCTATGATTTTATCTTTTTTATATCTTGATTCTAGTTTCAACATTGACCACCAATCAGCGGTCACACCCAATTCCTCTAGCTCTTGCTTATCCTTAATATTCTGTTCTTTATTAAGCAGTTCTTTATATGTGCTTAACACTCCTTTCTGATTCAGCACTTTCAACGTGAATGTCTCTATAGGTGCTACGCATAATGGAATTTTCTCATAGGTTTGTGCTTGGAAAATCTGTTTTAAAGTTAAAATAGGTTTTAAAAAACACATTTTGCCAGGTAACTCTAAAAAGTGTGGCAGTCCAAACAAAACATTCTAATGTAAAAACTGGAAATCAGATAAGCACAAATTTGGTACATTGGGAGAAGACTGGCTGCTTGTGCTCTTGTGTCATATTTGAGGCCATTTGGGCAAAGAGTTTTTCAGTTATGCTTTTTAAAAACCTAACACAATTTTTACCCTGTGCAAAAGCAAATGACCCTGGGTGTGCTTTTATTTATTTCACACAAATTAACCCATTCTTGGCTCTAACACACCTTTAGCAACTAGTACTTTTGAAGCCAGAATAATGCTGTGTTTACCAGCTTGTTCTTATAAATTCACCAAGATTCTAAATAGTTTGAACTTTTGACCACCAGTTTGAAGGAAAGCATTAACTCCTTCCCAGCTGAACATTTTAAACTACTTATGGTGAAAATATGTAAAAAGATATTATAAAAAGAGAATAATATCCAGCAGCTCACTCATTTAATTGGTGAAATTCCTGGGTTCTTCCAAAATCGTGCCACTCAGTGGGCCATACTCTGGCACACCACCTGCCCCTGAAATAAATTTCATAGCCCAAGGAACCTGCAGCATCTGAATGCACCTGGAAATCAGCTCCAAGGTGAACTTCCTCTCTCCAAAATGATACACCATTAAAACTTTCCAGGAACCGCGACCATACCTCCAAATTCTCCTTCATCTTAGCCAAAAGGCGCCGTTGATGATGTGGTTTTGAGAGGCCTTTCATGCACAAAGCCGCCTAAGGAGTGTCCATTCTAATTCTTGCAATTCCATTTCTGAAAACACTTTATTCATGATGATAAACCTTCTCTCATCTATTTATTATTCTTCAGTTATGTTACTGCCTAGGTGTTCCTTTCCCAAATTTCCATTATTCTTTTTTGAAAACCATGGACTATTGGGGTTGCCTCATAATAGCATTTCATAATTTCTTGATTTTCAGTGGGAGTCCATGTTTTGTGTTTACATTGTTTTGGTAGCTTGGCAGCAGCCTGCCCGGTTTCCTCAACAGGGTCTGCTGAGCACTGTGTCCCATTTGTCAACAGATGTGCAAGGGCCATAGCATCTAACATGGTCCTTGTTGACCCAGGCAATGACTGATCTAGCATGGATTCCTGTTTATTTCCTGTCATCATAATTGATGGTTGGTGGATGCAGTTGGTCTGGCTTCTCTGCTGAGAGTGAGTTGTCATCAGAACACTCTGCACATGCTTAGCTAAATCCAGGCCTATTAAAGATGGGGCAGGAATTTGACCAGATATGGCTATTTTCCAAACTCCTGACCATCCCTTATATCTTATGGGAATTTTTGCCATGGGCAACACCACAATTTCAGATCCAATCCCTTTAATAAAAATATTTTCATGGTCCAATGTATTTTCCTTAGGGACTATATCCAGGTGGCATAATGTAACTTGTGAGCATGAATCTTTCAGTGCTAGATAGTATCATCAACATAAATCACATCTCCTGAGCTGCGTAGAAGATTCTGGTTACATTTTATCAAAAAGCATTGGATGACCCTAGCCACAGGAGGCTCTCGGCTCTCGGGCTTGTGTTGCTATGGTAACAGCTTCAACTGCTTCTTTAGAAAACAAACTTAACCCAAAAGAAGCAAGCTGAAAACATCCAGTGGATGTCAGAGTACCAGATAGCCTTCAATCATCTGAAGAGGGTGCTGACTTCAAGACCTGTCCTTATTGCACCAGACTTTGACCATGAGTTCATCATCTGCACAGATGTGTCGAACGTGAGACTGGGTGCCAAGTAGACAACAGCGGGAGTCTACATCTAGTAACATACATCAGCAAGAAACTCTAACCTGGTGAGAAACATTTATCTACCATTGAGAAAGAGTGTCTAGCTATTATATGGATGCTGCAAAAGCTGAAGCCATACATTTGGGGGAGAAGATTTGTCCTGTGCACCGACCACTCTCCATTTTTATGGCTAAGGACTATTCAAGCCAACAGCAGCAAACTGATGATCTGGGCACTGATTCTACAAGAGTTTGACTTTGAAATCCGCAGCATAAAAGGGACCCAGAATGTGGTTGCTTAAGCCTTGTCTCAAAGGCCAAATGACTAGAGAAAATTCTTTGTTTTCATCTGAGTTCAGTATTAATTGTTCTGTTTGTTTAATAATTGTGTTACATGCTTAAAGTGCAAAAGTTGCTTGGATATTAATAAACTAAGGCATGTATAGTGATGGTAAAAATAACAGTAAGTATCCTTAGTACTGTAAAAGTAATGTAATGTAATCCTTATTAATGTAAGTAAAGTATCCTTAGTAATGTAAGTAATGTAAGAGGTTAATATTTGCATTCTTCCATGCATTTTCATTTGTTTATGAGGACAAACCATTAAGTTTCACCTTCTATCACAAACTTATTAAGGGGCGAGGAATGTGGCATCTGCCCAAGTCATGAATATTAATGTGCTATCTGCATGAACCAATGAGAATGCTGGAGGGGCGGGGTCAAGAGATATAAGAGCCTCTGCAGCAGGAGGAGGAGAGTGAGATTGAGAGTTTTAGATTGGAGTATTGGTGGTTTTGGAGTCTGGGTGAAGAGAGAGGGGGTGGGCGGTTGAGAGTGGATGAAGAAGATTGGGTTTATTATTATTATTATTAACATTTTATTAGTTTTTCAGTATCTACACTCAGTTCGTGCTTGTTAAACATTGTGTTACTTGGGTTGCTTATAATTATTAGTTTTTGCATCTTGGTGTCTTAGTTGTCCCTTCAAAATCTTTACATTTTTTAAACATTGAATCAATCATGTATATATTTTAGTGTACAATATTGGCTACTATCATAATATTGCTCTCATAGTATACAATGTTCTCAAAATCCCCTAATAAAATAGCTAATACAGGCAATTCTGGTTTCAAATCTATATAATTTTGAGGCAATTTAACCGACCAACTTTATATTTTATACCAATAATAACTGTATAGGTTCCTAACACATAATAAATGTTATCTAAAGCATTTTATGTAGATTTAAACAATAATTGTTTGTCGGCATCCTCCTTAAAATGTGGTGTCCAGAACTGGATATAGTACTCAAGATGTAAGGTAAAGGTTCCCCTTGACATTTAGTCCAGTCGTGTCCAAATCTAGGGGGCGGTGCTCATCACCGTTTCCAATCTACAGTGCCAACATTTGTCCGTAGACAGTTTCCATGGTCACATGGCCAGCGCAACTAGACACAGAACACAACTAGACAGACCGCAACTAGACACAGAACACCGTTACCTTCCCACCGTGGTGGTATCTATTTATCTACTTGCATTTTTACATGCTTTCAAACTGCTAGGTTGACAGGAGCTGAGACAATCCATGGGAGCTCACTACAGCATGTGGATTCGATCTTACGACTGCTGGTCTTCCTACCTTGCAGCACAGAGGCTTCTGCCTAACCAATGCTGAATAGAGGGGAACGAGTACCCCGCACAATTTGGAGACCATACTTCCCTTAATGCATCCGAAAATAGCATTTGCGTCGTCTTCTTCTTCCTTTTTTTTTTTTTGCATCTACATTGCACTGTTGCCTCATATTCAGCTTTTGATCTACAGCAACTCCAAGGACCTTCTCACTCATAATATTACTGAGCAAAATATCCCCCATCTTGTAACTGTATGTTTCTTTTCCCTAGGTGTAGAACTTTGTACTTATCCTTGTTAAATTTCATTGTGTTGTTTTTCAGTCCACTACTCAAGCCTATCAAGATCATTTTGTATTTTGTTCTTGTACTCAAAGGCATTAGCTTTTCCAACCAATTTTATGTCATCTGCCAAATTGATAATTATTCCCTCCACTCCCCCATACAAGTTACCTTGGAAGTATCTTGATGATGCAAAACTACAGTACTAGTTCAAAAATAAAACTTTTCCCTCCCTAGAATGACAGACTATAGAATAATTTTTATCCTTTACTGAAGTTTGATATGGTAACATAATAGTGCTTACAAAGAAAATATTGTAACATGCTACAATATGAGCAGTGCAAAATTGAGGACCCCCCCCCCAAGTTCCTAAATTAGCCAGAAACCAATCCAGTATTTTGAGAGTCATCACCAAAACTATCCCTACCATAAATATGTAACGCTTTCAGCATCTGACATTTATCTTATATCCTTTCACATAGCTGAGGTTATTTACTGTTACCAAAGAAATAATGTAGGATCTGCGTCACATGAAACCACGTAATTATCATTGCTTGCAGAATATTGCCATGCACTTTTCTAGTGAAATACCATTTTATTCTCACACTATGAAATTAGGATTTTTTTTGCATAGCTCAGAAGTTACTTAGAACTATTCACTCTCCTATTGATAGGAATTCTGGAATAACACTATTTTGGAACTAGAAATTCTGAAATTCTGTCATCTCCTTAAATTTGTTATTTTGATTCCTTATGAAAGAGAATAATGTCATCTCTCAAATACCCAAGGATATGTAAGTTTCTGTTGTTTTAAATACCAGAAAAAAATATTTCAAGTAGTCATTTTCTAAGGGCTACTTGATACAATCAAAGCTGGTGCAGTATTTTCTCCATCAGTAATCTCTAACACACCCTTCTAGAGAACCTAAGTAAATGACTTTTTGAATACATAGCTAATATCACCAACCTCTTTATTACTTTTCTACTTACTCTGATATAAGAACAGAAACCAGAAACTTATTCTCATGGTGAAGAAAGCGTTAAACCTGTTGTTTAAGACACAAGCTAGATCAGGGCCCTGAACCTGCTATTTTTATCGCAATAAAAAAGATGAGTCATTTGTTTCAGAATGGAAATAACACAACATAAAATGGTGCACAGCTACATCTTCAAACTATCATCTATTTATGCCTTAAAACTCACTTTTTAGTTCCATGCTGGGAGAAATCACAGATCAGTGGTAAGGATGTAAATTCTCACTTATCTCATCATCACAAGTGAGGACAAGAAGCTGCAAGATGATTCTCCTCATGCAAAGCATTTTCTGGCACTCCTAACAAGGGCAAAAAAAATGAGAGCAAGAAGTTTCTTGCCAGGCAAACTGAGTAAAATTAAATTTAATAACACATATTGTAATCAATACTTTAATACAAATAATGCAACTTTCACAAAAAGACAATGATTGCTGCTTTTTTGCATGGCCTTCTTAGGCGTAATAGAAAAGTTGTTTGTGTTTCTTTGTGTCATTATGTGCTTGCTATGTGCATTGCACACTGTTTTGTGCAGTTTATGCAAATTAACTTACACAACGTTGTCATGGCTGAGATGATGAGAGTTTAAAGCATGTATGAAGACAGTTTGTGTAGTTGTTAAGAAATGTAAAATGGATCCAATGCTTTTCCTTTAGGCCAGTACAAGCCAATATAAGATAAGAAGACCAGACACTTATGGCGGAGAAGAGAATAGATGGAGGCAAACAACACCTGTTTCTCACGAGAAGAGAAGGAGGGCATTACTTCTACCACCTTACACCGTGATTGGATGACAGTGTGGGAGACGAAGAAGACAGGAGGAGTCTAGAAGATAGAAAAATGAACTTTTGCCATGTGCACTGTTCCTTCTTGTTCCTATTTTTTCCTTTGTTGGAACCAGAGATTTTGCTAGGTCTTTTTTCCTGCTGCTCTGTGCCAGGGAAAAGACTTGGGGAGATGTAGAGAGTTGAAAAAAGAGGAGGAGGGGGGCTTTATGCTTTTTACCTTCCCTAAGGAAGCTTTTAGAGATTTGTAGAGCTTTTGTAACCAAAAGGGAATTAGTTGCCTTAACTGTAATTGTAACAAGCTTTGGAAATGTATTATTGTTATGCTTTTGCATTAAACTGACTTTATTCTGTAAATCTATATTTTTTCAATAAAAGAGATCAATTATAAAATCTTTTGGTCTCTTGAACAGTAAAGCCTGTTGCAGCAATTCCCAGAGGGAGAGGCAAGGCCACAGTACATTACTGAGTCCTACCTAATTGAGCTTAGTAGATTTTAGGACTACAAAGCTCATGTGCAACTTCTTGCTGAACTTAAGCATAAGCAAGTATCTTTTTAGGGCAGACTTGTAAAAAGGGGTTTCTTGTACATCGTGGCTGAGGTCATCAGGACTCAACCCAGCTGATTAAGGGGTACTCAGGCTCCCAATTACTCTCTGTCCACCAACCAGGTTCTCCTTAACAGGAAGCTGGGTCGTGACTAGGAAAAACAAGACTTCTTCTCTTGCTCTTTCCTGGAACTGAGCAAACATTTCTTGAAAATTATTCACTGAAGTGTCTCAGCAAGCTGAGAAAGTTTAAATCAATAAAGAAGAAGAATTTAGTGAGTACCCTTCAGACTCTTACTCAGTGGTAAAGAAAACACTGAGCATGCAAACAGGTCACATTCAAGACCTGACGTATCTCATTCAGGTAGTAGGAGATAGAGCATACTTCTTTTGGAGCCCCTGGAGAGCCATTGATACTTCCACAATAGTAGGGTTAAATTGATGAATGTTCTGAAGTGGTATGCAGCACTATCCTCATCATTCAGACATAAGTAGTCCTAAATAGATACCTAATGCTTGTCTCTTTTCTGTTTCACCATGTATAGACATAGGCACTAAGGTCTGTGTTGCCTGGAAAACCCTAAAGAACAACTCTTGAAAAGTACTGATGTTTAGCCCTGGGCAACATATACTCCCAAACTCAAAGATTGACAGCGTTTGAGGAAAGATAATAAAAAGTGTAGGTGATGTTTCTCAGCAGCGAAATGAATTTCAGTATTTGTAAGCTGGTGAGTTTTGGCAGGCCGAGTAAGTGAAAGGGAAAAAACTACAATAGCAATTATTCAAGGGGGGAAAACAGGGCAGAAATAAACTTTTTTTTCTGTGGAAAGAAATATGTTTCTGTGATGAAAGCTTCATCAGAGAGTGTTTGTGTTGGAAGGCAATGAATACTTATGGCACTTGTAGAAAATAACAGTAAAAGGAAAATGAGAAAATCATAAGATAAAATTTCTGTAGTCATTGCTATGCTACTTTTTAATGTTGAGCTCTAATTCTTATCTTTTTCCTCCCCACGGAGTGTAACTTGTGATGTATTTTTTTTTTAAAAAAGTAGGATAAGAATAACATGTGAGAGCGGAGGGTTAACGAGGCTGGAGTCTCTGACTCCAAAGGGGGGAGGGCTTAGTTTAGAAGAAGGATTTCTTTTTCTCTTCTCTGTTTTTGTTTTTGTATGTTGATGTTTTAGTTGAATTAAAATAAAATATTATTTTTTAAAAAAGAATAACGTGAAAATGAGTGGCCATTTTCTTCCCATCTTTTCCCCATCTTTCTTCTCATAACAAGACCTTGTTATGCAATTCAGTTTATTATCTTCAGAGAAATACAGCAGAGGAAATGAACAAGTAGGGCCCACACACCTGTCTGGCAATGTGTTGCTGCCTAAAAATGACACTTGAGCTGCCTTCCTTTTGCAGTTGACACCATTGTTTAGGGCAGGGGTGAGAAAATCCAAAGGCTACTTCAGGTATTTTGTCTAGAGCTTCTTGGTCCAAAGGGCCAACAGGAAACACAACAAGCTCAATGGGAGAACATGTGTTGTATATTCAGATTGTGGCAGATACAATATAAGACTTTTGCATTTCCAGGTAAGGCTAGAGAAACTCTTGCTTGAAACTGCAGAGCTATTGTCAGACAATGAAAATACTGGCAAGATAGACCTCTAGTCTGGGTCTGGATAAAGCAGATTCCTCTGTCTTTTTATCATTATATTGTTCATCTCATGAATTTCTCCATAGGTTTATTTTCCATTTGGTGGAAATGATGCTCAGCTGTATGGTCATTTTATTGATCAAACTTAATAGCTGCTATATAGTCTATGGAAACCATTGATTGAAGAACTGTTCATTAAATGCCCTCCTTCTCCTATATCACAAAGAAAAGCCACAAGGTGAGCAACACCCCTTTTTTCATAACAAACCTAGACAACTTAACAGCCCAAATTTCCGAAGAGTAAAAAGTAACTTTAAAAAAGAGGAACATTTTTTTAAAACCTCAAGCAAAACCCCCACCAAAAACAAGACTCACAATTCATCTTTAGAAAGTGGTGTTTAATCCAGGTCAGCTACCATAAATGTAATTGCTACATTTTGGCTTTCTTGTGACCAATGAGAAACTGTCTATTAAATGCTCATTATTCACTACAAAAGTAGTTACAAAAGGACCCAGATACAAGCAAAAGCAGGGATGAACATGTATGCATTCTACAAAGGAGGAAGGTTATTCCTTTACAGTTTGGTCTTTCCTTCAGCTTTTAAGTTTTCTTAAGTATAAAGCTAAATGGGTATTTTTTCAGATACAACCAAATCAATCGATGGTTTTGCCAAAGTACTGTTCTTCCATACCTGAAGTAGCCTTTGGAAGCCTGGTGTGAAGAGCAAATGCTTGCACTGAGGAGAATCCTTAATGGCTTAGCAAAAAAGACTTCGTTTTGGAGCTCTTGTCCTTCAACAACTAGCTCTTCAGGTTTGGGTTTTTATACCTGTGTACCTGGGTGTACCTCCCATTGGTTCAATAGGATACACTTCTGTGTAGACTTTGTGGCATAACTCTGTTTTAAGTATAAGAGCTTTAAATGTTTTACTTAAATAATATTTATGAGAAATGGTCTTCTTATGCTTTTATTCCACTCAGTATCAGCAATCCAGAGTTCTCACAACTCTGCTCTGCCTCTTCCATCCATCTTGTGGCTGGATAACCTGTAACTGTATTCACACATTTGATTTCTTTCAGAGCTCTATACATTTGATAGAAGTTCTGAAATTTTCTTCTTTTTAAGTGAGATCAAAGCCTGCTTTTCCCATGATGGAAAGGAATGAAGTCTGAAAAAGCTAAGCCCCTCAGCTATCCCTCCAGCAATATGATCTTTTCTTGAATAAGATCAATCCTCCTCCAGAATGAACTACCTTTCTCCTACCAAACTAAGCGGGTAGTCCAATCAACAAAAAACCCTATGACATTATATTCTTTTATTTATAAAGCAGCAGTGAATACTATAGAATTATAGAATAATGAAGAGGCCAAATCAAAGCAGATTGGACAAACAGTTGTCTAATTTTATCTTTAATGCCTCCAGCACTGTAATACTCACCACCTTCCAAGGTAATTGGTTCCATTGTTGAACTGCTCTAACAGTTAAGAAGTTTTTTTTCTGATCTTCAGCTTAAATCTTCCTGTAGCTTGAGCCTATTGTTGCATGCCCTGCACTCTAGGATGTCTGAGAACAGATCCTGCCCCTCCTCTGTATGACTCCCTTTCAAGTATTTGAAAAGTGTTTTCATATCTTCCTTCAGTCTTATTTTTTCAAGGCTAAACATGCCCAGTTCTTTCAGTCTTTCCTCACAGGACTTGGTTTCTAGTGTGATAAGCTTGGTTATGAAAGTTCATAAAATAATTTACTGATGGGATTTGTAATCACAAAGTTAACCAAAATGAATTCATCTGGTTTCTGTGTGTGAGTTGAGAGTGGAAACTTCCAAAGTTGATTCCTAGCTGTACATCTGTACTGTCCAGCGTGGTCTTATCACGGAACATAGCAACCTGGCTAGTACAGAGTGAGGAAGACTAAACAACTTTCCCTGAGCCTCATGGGAACAAGAAAGGAGGAGATTTTACCACGAGGGAGATGGAAGATGGATGCCAACATACAGGACTCGGCATGGACTATCTAATCCAAAGGACAGTAAGCCTGAGTTTTTCCTATTGAGAAAGTTTACTTTGAATTTTCCAGAAGCCTGATGGAATGTTGTTTTGATGATGGACATTAGGACTTGTAGTTTGTTTTAAGATGTAGTTTTTCCTGAAGCTGGAGGGGAGGTCCGCCCCCCTTTTCTTTTTGTTAGCTAGATGTTTTATTATTTTCGTTTGTTTCAGAAGAATTCTATCTCCTGTCAATAGGGATGAAATTGTAAATTGTAAATATGCTTTGCTATGCTTTGCTTAAACTGTTTTCTCTCAGAATTATATTTTTCTAATAAAAATGAATATGCCTAACCTCTGTAAGTTAGCTTCTTGAATAGACACAAGCTGTATAACAATTGGCTTATCTAAATTGATGCATTTTACAAGGCCACGTAACTTAACGCTACCAATTTGGGTCCAACTGATTTATGAGTGCCAGAAGGATGGAATTCCCTGGTACTCACATGTGTGGCTTGGTTCTCAATGAAATCAGTCAGATTTGGTGCCAGAGTAAATTTTAGCTACCCTAAGGCAAAACTTATGGACCCAGTTTGCCTGGTAAAGGAGCGATTTACTTTGTAACCTCTCTGCCCATGGCTGAGCAATTTCTTAGGAAATTGACTTTGCTGGCATCTAGTACTGTGATTATCCTTGTTATCTCACCTTCTAACTCCAAAAATCCCTTTATGCATGAACACAAGAGCCTTTCCAGTTCTTAAGGAACTTCTTTTAAAAACTGTTTATTGTATGATTTTTCTATAGTCCTTATGTTTTTCATTTTGAAATACGTCATTGTAGGTGAGTAGGTAAATGGGAAATGGTCTAGAGGGCCTGTATTGTGTTTTGGGCTCAAGAGATAGATTGGGGATTCTGTTGGTGTACCACCCACCCTGCTGCTTACCAACAGTCTCCCTACCTGAGCTGACGGAGGTGATCTCGGATCTGGTGGTGAGGACCCCCAGACTTTTGGTACTGGGAGACCTCAACCTCCATCCCGAGGCCACTTTATCAGGGGCAGCTCAGGACTTCATGGCTGCCATGACAACCATGGGGCTGTCTCAACTTGTCATCAGCCCGACTCATGAGAAAGGCCATACACTTGACCTAGTATTCTCAACGGGACGGAGGGATGGTGGTCCGGATGTGGTGGATTTATCTTTGACCCTGTTGTCATGGTCGGACCATTTCCTGGTAAAGTTTAGACTCTCTGCCACTACTACCCTCTGCAGGGGTGGGGGATCATTTTAAATTATCCACACCCAGAGACCTATGTATCCTGAAGGATTCCTGAATGCTCTAGGGGAGTTTCCAGCTGATATGGTCGGCACTCCTATCTAAGCCCAGGTCGCCTTGTGGTACAAGGAGATGGCCGGGTGGTTGACACGATCACACCTGGGCACCCTCTCACTGCCCGCAGAGCCTATATGGCTCCATGGTACACAGAGGAGCTTCTGGCTATGAAATGATTGGAGAGACGGCTTGAACACAGATGGAGGATATATCGCTGCAACTTTGATCAAACACAGCTTAGAGCCCATTATCGGGCCTACTCTGTGGCAATACAGCTAGCAAAATGCCAGTATTTCTCCAGTCTTATTGCTTCCTCAGCGTGTCGTCCAGAAGAGCTATTTCGAGTGGTCCAGGATCTTCTTCAACCTAATGGTTTGGTGGAGGTCCTGGACTGCTCAGTGGCTCGCTGTAACGAATTTGTTACACACTTTGAGGGAAAAATTGCTCAGATTCGCAAAGAGTTGGACTCCACTGTTGATGCAGAGCCTATGGTTGTGTCTCGTGCTCCGGACTTATGTCATAATTTATTGGATGAATTCCAGTTGTTACGACCTGAGGATGTGGACAGGGTGCTTGGATTGGTACGTGCCACAACTACACAACTCGACCCTTGCCCATCATGGCTAATAAAGAAACCTGCCAGGGGAGCTTGCACCTGGATCCTGGAGGTCATCAACTCCTCATTAAGAGAGGGAGGGGTCCCTGCCTCATTAAAGGAGGCAGTGATTCGCCCACTCCTAAAAACTAATCTGGACCCAGGTCTAGTGATCAACTATCGACCAATAGCAAACCTCCCTTTTCTGGGCAAGGTGTTGGAACGTGTGGTGGCTGAGCAGCTCCAGACTCTCCTGGATGAAACGGATTATCTAGATTCATTTCAATCGGGTTTCAGGCTGGGTTATGGGATGGAAACTGCCTTGGTTGCTCTGTTTGACAACCTTTGCCAGGAGAAAGACAGGGGCAATGCATCCCTGTTGATTCTCCTCGACCTCTCAGCGGCTTTCGACACCATCAACCATGGTGTCCTTCTGGACAGATTGGCTGTGATGGGAATGGGGGGCACTGTTTTACAGTGGTTCCACTCCTACCTGGCTGATCGAGTCCAGAAGGTGGTGCTGGGGACAGTAGCTCTGATCCATGACGGTTGCATCATGGGGTTCCTCAGGGCTCTATACTGTCCCCCATGCTATTCAATATCTATATAAAACTGCTGGGGGAGATTGTTAGGAGGTTTGGGCTGAGGAGTCAGCAATATGCTGATGACACCCAGCTCTACCTCTCATTCTCTGCCAATCCAGGTGTGGCAGTCACCGTTCTGAACTTGTGCCTGGACTCGATAATGGTCTGGATGAGGGTCAATAAACTGAGGCTCAATCCAGATAAGTCAGAAGTGCTGCTGTTAGGTGCCCTGCCAGATAGGTTAAAGGGCCATTTCCCTGCCTTAGATGGGATTATACTCCCCCTAAAGGAGAGGGTCCGCAGCTTGGGGGTGCTCCTTAATCCCGGTCTGACCTTGGAAGCCCAGGTGGACTCGGTGTCTAGGGGTGCCTTCTTACAGCTGTGGAGAATATGTGAACTTTGCCCTTACCTGGATGAGCGGAGCCTGGCAACAGTCACTCATGCACTGGTAACAACCAGATTGGACTACTGCAATGAGCTATGCATGGGGTAGCCTTTGAAGACAGTCCGGCGACTGCAACTGCACAGAACTGGGCTGCGCGGCTGGTAAGTGGTGCCGCCACATACACTCATATCACGCCAGTTCTGAAAAATTTACACTGGCTGCTAGTTGCTGCTTGTGCCCAATTCAAAGTGCTTACTTTGACATATAAAGCCCTAAACGGCTTAGGACCTGGTTATCTAAAAGACCACCTTCTTCCATATGAGCCTGCCCATCCTCTAAGATCAGACCAGGAGGCCCTTCTGAAGGTGCCATCCCTGAAAGAGGTGAGGGGGATGACATGCCAAAATAGGGCCTTCTCAGCTGTTGCTCCCCAACTTTGGAATGCCCTCCCTATAGAGATCCACCTGGCTCCATCACTTTTGGCTTTTCGGTGCCAGGCAAAGACCTTTCTGTTTAACCAGAATTTTAATTAAACAGTATTCTCTTGCTGGCCACATGAGGAGCAGGACTTATTAATATTAATGTTTTAAGAATTGTTTTAATAGAGGATATTTTATATTGTCTTTTTAATGTTTTTAATGTTTTTAAGTTTTAATGTTGTATGCCGCCCAGAAGCCACTGGTAATGGTCCGGCAAAAAAATAGTGTAAATAAATAAGTAAATAGGTCTTTTTTTGCTGGTTATACTCGTTCTATGAGACAGAGAAAAAACAGAAACAATTGACGGACATTGAGTCTATATCTATATTCTCTTGTGCTCCTGCAAAGACCCAGTATATTGTTTCACTTTTTATTGGCCACTCTCAAATCTAGATTCAGAGAGGAAACGTATGGCCTTTGTTCTGAATAATGTAGTCCACAGCTTTACCTCTAAGAAGCTCAAATATCTACGCAAACAAGCACGTGAGTGCCATTTAACCTTTAATCATAGCCTAAGACTCCCTAAAGAAGAGCTCGCTCTGTCCCAAAATACAGTCATGAGCCAAGCTATCATCTCCATTCACTCTAATGGCCAAACTAAGAACTCATGATCATCCCCACTCTTCAATGATAGTTGATGCTCCATCAGCAAGGTCCTTCATGGGTAAAATGTCAATCTCTCTCACTGCACTCTCAAGGAAAACATTAAAATGTGGTAGACTTTGGTTTTGCCTGCTCACTCTTTAGGTACCTTGCTATGTTCACCAGATTACTGTTATTCAACTTTCTTGATACCTGTACTGAGAATAAAGGTTTCAGTTAGGCAAATTCACAACTACCATGACTTTGTACAGAACAACCAAAGAAGGGACACCATTAGCCAATTTGGGTGGATTAAAATATTTTATCTCAGTTCCTTCAGAATGAAGTCATGCTGCACTGAGGGAGGGAAGGTGGAGAGCACTGGAGTCTGGTAATTCTTACTTGGTAAGGACAATATCCTCCTTGTTTTAGCCCACAGTTTATAAGAGTCAGCCAATAGAGATGGGATTTTTTTTCTGAACTAAAAATACCATATAATAAAGATGGGCATGAACCAGAAAAATGGCATTTTAATGTGGTTCATGGCTTATGGCTACTCATGAACCACAAACCATGAACTTTGGCCTAAATCGGAGGACTCTGAGGCTCAACTAGGCAAAGCTCCAACCAAATGTGCTGCTCAGAAAGAAAGCTCCTAGCTAGCATCCAGGCAGGAACTCAAAACTGTCTAATTTAGGCTTTTCTCCCAGGTGCACAACATGGTGCAGTGTTGTGCACAACATGGTACAGGTGCACAACATGGTACAGTAGTGCCTCGCAAGACGATGTTAATTCATTCCGCAAAAATCGCTGTCTTACGAAAACATCATCTTGCGAAATGAAAAAGCCCATTGAAATGCACTGAAACTGGTTCAATGTGTTCCAATGGGCTGAAAACTCACCGTCCAGCGAAGATCCTCCATAGGGGCGGCCATTTTTGCTGCCTGTAAAGCGGGGAATCCATCCTGAAAACACAGCGGGGAGCCATTTTGCACAGCAGGCTGCCATTTTAGAACTACCGACCAGCTGTTTCTAAATCGTTTAGCGAAAAATCGGTTCCTGAAGCAGGGAACCGATCATCGTTAAGCGAATTTTCCCCATAGGAACATTGTTTTGCAATCGCAAAAGCGATCGCAAAAACTTCATTGTAAAGTGGATTCGTAATGAGGCAATCGTTACGCGAGGCACCACTGTATTTGCAAGAAGCCTGTAAGGTAGAGTGAATTCCCTGAATGGAGAATAATGGTACTTGTAGTTCAGAAAATAAAAGCAACAACATACATTCCTACTAGCTAAAGTGTGGAACCCTATCCCCAAAACAGACTCAAATACCTTGGGTAGTTCTTTTAGTATTTGGGGTGAAACCTACAACTAGAGATGAGCATGAATCCAGATTGTCAGACTGTGCTGAACTGTCATACCTGCACCACAGCTGCCCCCCTGCCTTTGAGTGAGCAGCTTCAGGAGGAGGTGGAGAAGGGAAGTCCGTACTCCTGCCTCAACTGGTGAAATGACTGAAGAGAAGGAGCAAGGTGTGCACTGGCTGGTGAGCAGAGGGATTTGGATGGGGAAGTGGCACATGGGACTGTGTAGTACCTGTGGTGCCAGTATGAGAATCCAGCTTGAACAGATGATCCAGATTCATGGTTGCTGTGGGTTTTTTGAGTTCTTTGGTCGTGAAAGCCTTCAAGAATACATTGATCCAGATTCATGCCCATCTCAACCTACAATACCCTATATCTCCTGCAAAATCAGAGTAACAAGACTTCACTGCCAGGTTGTCAGACCAAAGGATGGAAGACACATGACCAGAAAAGCCAGTGTTCCCATGCAGCTGTGTCAAAATGTAATCTGCTGCTGCTTCTCTCTGGTCTGAGGGCAGGGAGGAGAAAATGTAGCCCCAGTGTATGGTACAGGAACAGCATTTTGCTCATCAAAACAACATCTTAAGATCCATTAATTTTATAGACTTGGGTAGGCTTATGTTTGAAGAAAACTACATATAGTATGAACAGGTCCTAGAGTTATTATAAATGATGTTGTTGCCACAAAAGGGAAGAGAGAGATAATTCTAAGGATGCATGCTTTTTAATAGCTTGTTCCTATTTACCCAACATGAAAAGTAAACACATATTATAATTATATTTGCAAGCATACTTCCCATTTGTAAGTGTGTAACATTATGAATAAATGCTGAGCACTGTATTTATAAGAAGTTAAAAAATATTCTCATGCACACACATGTAAAGTATATTAATGAAACAAATAGGGGTTTGCATAATTGAGAGCTATCTCCCCTTTCCTGGTACTTCTATCACCCAGTTGCATTCTCAACCATTGAATTTATCTTTTTCAGCACAATGATTTGACATGTTCTGCTGGCAGTACACCATAACCACAAGATTCTTTTTACAGAGACATTTCTATTTTACTTATGTCAGTCCCAGAGGAGGCCAAACTGGCCCCATCTTTGCTGTCCTTCTGTAACCAGGAAAGACATTTCTCTTCAGGCAGGTTTTCTCTCAGTGACTTCCTACCTGAGTCACTGGCTACACAGCTGGCTATGTGAGTGATTTTTAGATGTATTGTTATGCATTACTGATCTGGCTGTATCTTCAGTACCACTAGTGTTTACCATCTCTCAGAGTGTTATTTGTTTTTTTCCCTTTTTTTTAGTATTTGCATGCTTATTGTTCTCAGTTTTAAATATTGTCTTTCAAGGATGTAAGCCACCTTGGATCCTTTTAAAGGAGAAAGGCGGGGTAATCATCATCATCATCCCCTCCATGGGCACAGGCCTTGTTGAGGTGGAGGGGCTTGCAGGCTTCAGTGAGGTTGAGAGCTATGCTGAAGGGTCTCCCAAGCCAAGAGTCTCACCTGAGGAGCCAGACTAACTGTATCCACCAACTATCAATTACAGTATGATGAGAGGAAATAAACAGAAATCCAAAGCAGATCAGTTGCCACTTGGGTCAACAAGTACCGTGTCAGATGTGATAGACTCAGGGCATCTGGTGACAAATAGGCTACGCAGCTAAGGAGACCCTGTTGAGGGATCAGGACAGGCTGCTGCAAAGTTACTGGAACAATGTAAATACAAAACTTGGACTTTTGCCGAAAATTGAAAAATTATGAAATGTTATTAATAGGCAAACCTAACAGCAGTAGAAATATACAAGCATCCTTCAAAATCACAATTTTGACAGGTGCCACACCCCCTTAAGGCGAGACATTCGGTCAAGGCTCGACCCTGGCCCCTTCAGCTGGAAGGGGGTGGGTTGAGGGTGACGTCAGGGGGTTGTGGAGGTCCCGTGGACCTATAGGAGGTTTATCTAGAGTTGGGGGACCCCCATGACCCTAGGGAGGCTTGATGATTGGCTCCCGAAGGGTAGGGCAGGCCTGTGTCCTTGTAGACCAACAGGCGCCTTTGTAGGTTCTGTGTAGAACAGGGTGGTGGTCCTAAGGGCATGCCTGGGCAAGCCTTAGACCACCTGGCTCAGAAAGTCCCTGAGGAGTGGTTCCTGAAGGGTAGGGCAGGCTTGTATCCTTGTAGACCAATAGGAACCATTGGCGTAGAAAAGGGGGTGGTCCTAAGGGCAGGCCTGGGCCTGCCCTGAGGCCTCCTGGACATGCCCTGAGGTCCCCTGTCTCAGAAAGCCCCACAGCGCCGGTTTCAGGACCCTTCTGCGAGCGCTTGCTGATAGTTGCAGAGCCCGGACAGTTTGGAGCCGATGGCCGACAAGCAAAACCTGCAACAAGTTCAAGAGTACAGAAAATAAAAACCCCACATTTTGTATTAAAACTATTTTGAGACCTGTCCAGAGTAAAACATTTCCCACATTTTATACTCATGGTCTTTTCCTAGAACCTGTGTGTGTGTGTGTGTTTAATTTTCTTTTTATTATATAAAATCCATCGATATTAATATAACACCGTGACATCTGGGTGCAGTTAATAATAATCTATACAACATCCTTCTAACCATTGATAGAATAAGACCCCTGTTTGATAATATTTTGTATCTTCTTTTCCTTTGATTTTCAGTGTTAGTCTATCCATTTCGGGGCAGTCCAATATCTTTTTAATTATTTCTTGACCTGTAGGTGTTTCTTCATTTTACCAGTACTGTGCCTATATAACCCTCGCAGCAGTTGAAACAGGCAGTAATAAATATACATTTTGTTTATCAACAATTTCTGGTATTATATCTAACAGAAAGAGCTCTGGCCTAAAATCTACATGTTTGGATTATTTTAACAAGCCGTGTGTGCATTTTGTTCCATGTGTGTGTGTGTGTGTGTGTGTGTGTGTGTGTGTGTGTGTGTGTGTGTGTGTGTGTGTGTGTGTGTGTGTGTGTGTGTGTGTGTGTGTGTGTGTGTGTGTGTGTGTGTGTGTGTGTGTGCATTAAAACCCCATTTTTATTATATAAAATCCATCTATGTTGATTTAACATCATGACACCTGGGTGCAGATAATAATCATCTATACAACATCCTTCTAACCATTGATAGAACAAGGCGCATGTTTGATAATATTTTGTATCTTCTTTTCCTTTGATTTTCAGTGTTAGTCTATCCATTTCGGCGCTGTCCAATATGTTTTTAGTTACTGTAATTTCTTGATGACGACGGCCGCCAAGGAAAATCTGCAATAAGTTGAAGAGTACAAAAAGTAGAAACTCACCTTTTAGTAAAACTGTTTTAAGACTATCCAAAGTAAAACATTTTCCACATAAAAGAAGCAAAATAGTCAGCACGCGTAAAGCCTATACATTTTTGAAAAAAGCTTGCAACTTAAAGACAATATGTAACTATACAAAACATCAGGAGGCCCCTACAGGCCAATGGGAAGCGATTAGAGGGGTGGGGTGGGGTGTTTGTTTAGAAAAGGGGTGTGCTGTAGATCATGTCTTGGCAAGCCCACAGCAGTTGCTGAAATGCCACGGCAGTGTTTTCTGGGCCATTCTGCATAGCCTGCAGCTCTTTGCAGAGATCCATGCGTCTTGGAGGATGGCTGACAAAGAAAACCTGCAATAAGTTGAAGAGTACAAAAAATAAAAAAACCCATTTTAGTAAAAGTAATTTAAGACTATTCAAAATAATTTTCCACACCTTTTTACAACCAAGGAAGATACCTAGAATATCTGTGCGCTTGTTAAAATCCCCTTTTGATTTTCCAAGAAGTATTCTAATTAATATAAATAATAGTCACAAGTAACTAAAATATCAGCGGTTATTTTATGTTGGAGTTATTTCAGCCTCATATGATGCCTTTAGTAGACATGATTGGGAGATACCTTTCTGGGGGGTGAGGTGACTATCAGTAACCAAATGTTCCTGGCCTGTCTCTATGTCAAAGGGGGCGGATCTCTTTGTTTAAGTGACTTTCCCCTTTTTTTAGTCAGTGTTGAAATTGGAAATAGTCATTATCAAGAATATAATGCACCATAGCAACTAGCAACCTTGGATTGAAAAGGAGAGTCCATTTTAAAAAAATGCTTAATATAGTTATGCCAAGTTTGTTCTTGAAAAAATATTGTCCTGGCTTCCTGGTCTATGCTCCACCTTTCCTAATTAACATCCCCACTAAAAATTAAAATATGTAAGAGGGTTTCTGTAGCTTATATTCTATTCCCAAGGTGCTGTTATGGCAAATCTCTGCTTTCATTTTTTTAAAGGTAAATTTCTACTGGCAGTGACCAAATGTTCCTGCCCTGTCTCTATGTCAAAGAGGGCATCTCTTTGTTTAAGTGCCTTTACCCCTCTTTTTAGACAGTGTTGAAATTGGAAATAGTCTGTTGAGGCCCTGTTGTTCAAAGCAGTCTTGTTTTTTTAGTTTTTTTGTTAGCTGTTCAACTGTGAGTAAATGAGATCTTTTTATTTTGTCTCAGCGGGGGTCAGCTGGTGAGCAAAAGAGGTGTACTAACCTGGGAACTTGAAGCTATTTGTTTTGTTAACTCTTACAATTCTCCTGGGCAGCAGGAGTAGTTTAACCAAACGCATTGAAGATAGGGGATGTTTCTCAATGGCTTTAAGACCTGTCCTAAGTAAAATATGTTCAATATTTTTTTAATCATGGTCTTTTCCTAGAATTCTCTCTCTCTCTCTCTCTCTCTCTCTCTCTCTCTCTCTCTCTCTCTCTGTTTAAGTGACTACCCCTTTTTTTGTCAGTGTTGAAAATTGGAAATAGTCTGTTGAGGCCCTGTTGTTCAAAGCAGTGTTGTTTTTAGTTTTCTGTTAGCTGTTTAACTGTAAGTAAATGAAATCTTTTTTATTTTGTCTCAGCGGGGGTCAACTGGTGAGCAAAAGAGGTGTACTAACCTGGGAATTTGAAGCTAATTCACTTTTTTCAAATCCTGTACTTCTCCTGAGCAGATAGAGTAATTTAGCCAAAAATTAGTAAATACTGTATTGCGACCTAACTGTACCAAGAAATGCCCCCCACCAATCCAGAAACCTAGTGTGCAGTTAAAGAATTTAGGATGTAGCCCTCAGTATTGAAAATGGAAATAGTCTGTTGAGGACCTGTTGTTCAAAGCAGGCATGTTTTTAGTTTTCTGTTTGCTGTTCAACTGTAAGTAAATGAAATCTTTTTTTTTTGTCTCCTACTAATGTCTCAGTGTGAGTTACTGCAGTGTGGGTTATTGAGACTGTAAACAGCGCCTGATGAACAAAAAGGGTGGACTAATCTGGACAACTTGAAACTAATTCACTTTTGTCAACTCTTACATTTCTCCTGTGCAGCAGCAGTAATTTAACCAAAAACATTGAAGATAGGGGATGTTTCTCATTGGCTTTAAAACCTGTCCAAAGTAAAACATTTCCCACATTTTTATACTCATGGTCTTTTCCTAGAATCTCTCTGTGTGTTAAAACCCCATTTTAATTGTCTAAGAACCATCCCCTAGATTTTTAAGCAACATTGCTTTTAGAGTTTTAAAGTTGTACAGTGGTACCTCGCTGAACGATTGCTTCGTACAATGAAAAATTCACTTAACGATGGCTTTTTCGGAGCGATCTTGCACTTCACTTAAAGATTTTCCCTATGGGCGATTTTCGCTTAACGATTTCGGGACCATGCTTCGCTTAAGGATGACAGTTTTAGGTCCCCTTGTTTCGCTTAACTTTTTTTTACAGCCCTGTTTTTGCTATTTTGTTTGTTTGTTTGTTTGTTTGTTTGTTTGTTTGTTTGTTTGTTTGTTTGTTTGTTTGTTTATTCATTCATTCATTCATTCATTCATTCATTCATTCATTCATTCATTCAATTTTTACCCCGCCACTCTAGACAATGTCTACTCGGGGCAGCTTACATCAGTTAAAACAAGTTAAAAAACATATAAAATGCATTTATACTAATTAGTTCTAAACAAAAGGTTTCCAAGATGGTGGTATACAAAAAAAAATATAGAGAAGGAGAAAGAGAAAATATTCTAAAATGTTTTTAAAATGTTAAAAATATTTTTATTTTCAGGTATAAAGAGGCTCACTAATAATCCCAAGCCAGCAGCCTGATGCTCTGTGTCCCTATTTCTAGCCATTTTGAATGGCACTTGTATTATTTAACAGTTTTCTACCACTATCAAAAGAGATTTTTTGTAGTTCTGTTAGGGACATGCTCTAACTTTAGCAGCGAGTCTTCTTTTATCTTTTTAATTTTTCTTTTGTTTTTGTCAATATAATAAATAACACACAAAGTTCCACCGTTAAAAGTAACATTCTGTACAGTATTCTGACCACCATCACCCCTTTTGTGAAGGCTGGCCACTTGTAGCCAGTGAGACTTGCACAACCCCCTAAACCCACTTTTGAGGTACCTTCATTCCAGGGAGGAAATTGTTTTCTAATAGTTTGCTAAAAGCATGGAGGGAAGGTCTGTTTAACTAAGCAAGAAAGAAAGCAAACCTTAATTCCTTGATTAATTAGATACCAATGTATATATTAAATGTAAATTTTTATATAATTGTTATATGCCCTCAAGTTGCTTCTGAAATGTGGCAACCCTAATAATGTGAGATATGTTCAAGGGATGTTTCTCATTGCTGTCACCCTCCCAGGGAATTTCTATGGCTGAGTTTAAACCCAGGTTTCTGGTGTTCTGACATAACACTGTCTCCATATACCAGCTCTCTAATTTTACACAACATGGAAGCATAGAATCATGAAATTGGAAGGGGCCTATAAGGCCATCGAGACCAACCCCCGTGCGTAGAATCTGTACACGAGGGGTAACCAAGACCCAATAACCAGAGATGAGTGCAAAAGACATATTTTGAATGCCTCCATAAATCAAGTCACATCTGATTTACGGTGACCCTTATATGGTTCTCAAAAGCCTGTGCCATATTTAAAAATGACTGCTAGTACCAACACCCAGTGATTTTTCCATGGTAGATTAGGGATTTCTGCCAATGAAATGGAACAATTTCAATGAAAACAAAGTCTGCATCAGCTGGCACTTACAGTCTCAATAACCCAGGCTGAGACATTAGTAGGAGACAAAATAAAAAGATTACTGACATTCTGCGCTGAATCCTTGCAATAAATAATTGCTTTAACTTATTATAAATGTATATATTTATTTGATTTATACCCCGCCCATCTGGTCTAAAGGACCACTCTTTTGTATACTGTGGATGATTTATTTTTGTATTTTGCAGAATGATCCACAGAGTTTGACCGTTGGATAAGGTGATGCTGTGTAGAAATTATAGAAATATTACTTGGTAAAATCTTCGAGCACCCATCAGGGGGGAAATACAGTGGTGCCTCGCTTAACGATTTTAATTGGTTCAAAAAAAATCGCTATGTGAAAACATTGTTAAGCGAAACACCATTTCCCATAGAGATGCATTGAAAACCGGATAATCCATTCCAATCGGAACGGATTACCATCCTTAAGCGAAAATCCCCATAGGAAAAAACGTTAAGCGAAACCCATTGAAATGCATTGAAGCCTATTTCAATGGGGGGGGGGAATTCACAAAAAATTCAAAAAGACTCAGAACAAAGCCAAATTAAGTTAACGAAGGTTTTATTAGGTGCACTAACGATTCCAAGCATTTTAATATAAGCTACAGAAACCCTCTTACATATTTTAATTTTTAGTGGGGATGTTAATTAGGAAAGGTGAAGCATAGACCAGGAAGCCAGGACAATATTTTTTCAAGAACAAACTTGCCATAACTATATTAAGCATATTAACACATAAACTATATTAACACTGAAAATCAAAGGAAAAGAAGATACAAAATATTATCAAACAGGGGTCTTGTTCTATCAATGGTTAGAAGGATGTTGTATAGATGATTATTAACTGCACCCAGGTGTCACGGTGTTA
Source organism: Pogona vitticeps (assembly GCF_051106095.1). Lineage (NCBI taxonomy): Eukaryota > Metazoa > Chordata > Lepidosauria > Squamata > Agamidae > Pogona > Pogona vitticeps. The sequence goes on along the minus strand of NC_135793.1, from coordinate 12,646,013 downwards.
AATTAACATCGATGGATTTTATATAATAAAAAGAAAATTAAACACACACACACACACACAGGTTCTAGGAAAAGACCATGAGTATAAAATGTGGGAAATGTTTTACTCTGGACAGGTCTCAAAATAGTTTTAATACAAAATGTGGGGTTTTTATTTTCTGTACTCTTGAACTTGTTGCAGGTTTTGCTTGTCGGCCATCGGCTCCAAACTGTCCGGGCTCTGCAACTATCAGCAAGCGCTCGCAGAAGGGTCCTGAAACCGGCACTGTGGGGCTTTCTGAGACAGGGGACCTCAGGGCATGTCCAGGAGGCCTCAGGGCACCCCATAAAAAGTGAAGGCAGACTCTCCAATGGCTCCTATTGGTCTACAAGGGTACAGACCTGCCCTACCCTTCAGGAACCACTCCTCAGGGACCTTCTGAGCCAGGTGGTCTAAGGCTTGCCCAGGCATGCCCTTAGGACCACCACCCTGTTCTACGCAGAACCTACAAAGGCGCCTATTGGTCTACAAGGACACAGGCCTGCCTTACCCTTTGGGAGCCAATCCTCAAGCCTCCCTAGGGTCACGGGGGTCCCCCAACTCTAGATAAACCTCCTATAGGTCCACGGGACCTCCACAACCCCCTGATATCACCCTCAGTAGTGACATAACTGAACAACAATTAATGGACCAGGTGGCAAAATCAACACAGGACAATGACCATAAAAGAAAAGACAAATGTTTAAGCTGCAAATCTCCTTGATGGGAAGAATCTACACTGCTATTTCTATTTCAAAATTTAACAATTTTACTAAATTATAAATACTTTAAAGATCTGGACAGCCTGACATCAACATTTGTATGGAAGGCCAAGAAACTAAGAATAAAACTTAGAATATTGCAAGATTTAAAAGAAAGAGGGGGTTCAGGACTACCGAATTGGCTATTATATTATAAGGCATGTGCTATGGTCTGGATAAAAGAATGGATAAAATTAGAAAACATTATGGATAACATTAGAACATTGAGGTTGGAGGGTCATGATCTAAAAATGGGTTGGCATGCATATGTGTGGTATAGGAAATATAAAGAACAATCACATTTTGCAGAACATATTCTGAGGAAGGTGTTATGCTTAGTATGGCAAAAATTCCAAATACAAACCTACAAGAAAATTCCAATAGAATTCCAATTGGTATCTCCAATAGAAGCATTTACCATGAAAGTATTGTATCAGAAGTTAGGGTTACTCACATATAAAGATTTATTAACTAAAGATCAGAATATAAAAGACAAATGAGATCTAGAGAAACTGGGCCTGGCTATAGATTGATGGTCAATGCTGAAACTAAAATCGAGATATAAAAAGATACAGTTATGGGCTTTTTGGAGGGGAAAGTCCAGGTGGATGAATTATGGATTTATACTAATGAGAAAATAATCAAAAAAGTATACATATTTATTGGAATATGACTTGAAGGATGAAAGGGTAAAGGAAATGATGGTAAAATGGGCACAAAATGTTGACTACAATATTGATATTGATGAATGGACAAAGATGTGGAAAGAAAATCATAAAATGATTAAGCCAGTGAATCTTAGAGAAAATACCCTTAAAATGTTTTATACATGCCATTTTACCCCTGTAAAACTGGCAAAAATGTCAGAAGGTAACAGCAATGTTTGTTGGAAATGTAAAAAAAATCCAGGGACTTACTATCATATGTGGTGGTCATGCAAAAAAGCCAAAATAAATGGATACAGATTTGGGAATTGGCAAAATAAATTGTTGAACAAAAATTAAATTTTAAACCTGAAATGTTAGTATTGAATATAATGTCAGAAATTATTGATAAGAAAATAAAATATAGTCTACTGCATATATTCACAGCAGCTAGGTTACTCTGGACCTAAAAATGGAAGAATGAAGATGAGCAATGGATGAGCTTTTAGAGAAGCTATTGGACTTGGCAGAACTAGACATGCTCTCAGAGGCACTACGGGATCAACCAAGAGACTTTGTAAAGCAAAGTTGGAAGCTGATACATAATTGGGCCCAGAAAAAGATAGGAGCTTAGGGGGAAACTTAGTATTTAGCGTACTCAGTGCCCACCAGAACCCTCTTGAAGACATTCGAGGTCCAGACGACATTGAAATCTTCTGATCCATAGCGGAAGAAAGCATGGTTACCTAGTAGTTTTTCTTTTTGTCTTTTTTTGTTGTGTTCTGTTAACGATATGCCAGATTCTTAATGTTTGTGAGTTTGTATATAATAATAATAATAATAATAATAATAATAATAATAATAATAATAATAATAATAATAATAATAATGATAATGATAATAATAATAATAATAATAATAATAATAATAATAATAATAATAATAATAATAATAATAATAATAATAATAATAATAATAATAATAATAATAATAATAATAATAATAGAAAAATGGAGGGTAGAGGTAGATACAATAGTGGAAGAAAACATATCAGTAGAGGGACAACTTATCCAGAAATTATGAGTTGACAGAATGGCAAACATCACTGAGGGGAAAATAGCAACCCATATTAGCCAGAAGACAGAAAGACAAAGGTTCCCCAATTTGTGCCAATTACAAAGAAAACCAGTAAATGATCTACTGAATGATGCAAATGTCATCAGAACAATCCCAACCAACACACTAAAGGAAACAAACCAGCTCATGTATATATAGCACAGCTACCATAGTAACCATGGAACTTGGTTATAAGCTGCAAAAAACCCCGAAAACCCATGGCACTCCAAAATGGAAAATACAGCTGGAAAGAAAAGTAAACAAATTACGTGCAGACGTTAGCAAAGAAAATTGAAAGACATGATGGACACTTGAAATAATATAGAGAAAACACACAATTTTGAAATAACCAACGATTATTCTATACGTCACTAGGAGAAAATGAAGAGAAAAGATGATGCTCTAAAATTTTGCAAAGAAATGTGGGAAAGCCCAACCAGACATAACAAAAATGCTTCATGGATTAAAGACAATTGTAAAGAAACTCAAGATGAGCTGCGCAGATTTTGGCTAAAGCATTTAACAAGTCTCCATCTACATATTGCACTTACATCAAAATTCTACAACTGACGATTGGATGATAACAGGCCACACAGTTCTGATAATAAAAGATCCTCAAAGAGGCAATGAGCCCAGCAACTACCGGCCAATTACATGCCTTCCAACAATGTTCAAGCTCCTCACAGGAGTATTTGCTAGACTACTATAAGAATAAGAATAATATAATAAGAATAAATAGAAGCAGAGAAAAATTACTGAAAGCAGTGAAAATTGAGAATATTTTGAAAACAATAGAAACAAAGGCTCAATATAGTATAATATTGTCTTTATCATGGTCATTGACCAGCGTAAGGAAGATGGGGTAGTCAGTTGATATGCCCATTACAAACTAGAATTAAACCATAACCCAAAATTGGACATCAATCAAAAATTTTAAAAGTAACCTCTTAGGCATCCTTTAGTCCTGAGGGACTATGATAACATACCCTGAATAGAGGACTTGGAACACCGTCTAGTGTGGCTGAGAAGGTCAATTTGAGAGTGACAATCCCTTCCACACTGAAAACAAATACAATCTGTCCCCTGTCCAGCTCCCTGATTTTGCTGCTTTCGGGACTGCCTCTTTGCCTCGGCCCGCTGACAAGGGTCTCTTCAAAATGGGAGAGACCATGATGCACCACTTACCTCAAGGCTGAACGCTCAGATGTCAGGCTTTCCCATCTGTTGAGGTCCATTCCTAAGGCCTTCAGCTCCTGCTTGCAGATATCCTTGTAGTTCAAAAAATAAAAGCAACTTCAGGAAACTTATCCTTCAGTGTCTGCAGGTCTTGGATCACCTGCAATGTCAATGATTTGCCTGTCCTCATGGTCATCATCTCCTCCCACATGAATCACAAATATATCAGGGGGCACATCAATAATACACAGGAGAGCTCGCTCTATCAGCTCGGGCCATAACACACACCTCTTTCCTTTCCAATCTAATGAAGCTCTGGCCCCAAGACCCAAATTATGACCCCGACCGATCCGCAAGGCATGATGCACTGCCCAATGAACATAATTGTGGCCAAATATAAACACTCATAGTTGAGTGGAAGCTGCCTTGGTTCCAGAAAGAAAAAAACAAATTCACATCTAATGTGGAAGAGAACGAACATAAGACTTAAATCTGTGTGACGACCACCTCCCCACTTTCTTTATCTGTTCCTCACCATAACCCAAGGCTGCTGCAGTGGGCGCTACACCTGTTCTAAAGCAATGAGTGCCAGATTTCCAACCTACAAGACCTGCTTCCTGATGATTCCATGATGCAATAGTCTAAAATTGATATTTCGTAAGGAGAGAACAGTCTTTATGGCAAAAAAAGATTGCCACCTGAATCGCCCCTGGCCTGCATAAATTCAGAAAAGGCCCTAACCGGGCAAGATATTTGACAGAACAAATCCCCAAACTTATAATTTGGCCTTTTCCATATTGATCAGTCTTGGATCAGCAGAGATGGAACAAGACTCTTGTCTTCGGAGACCAATAAGTCATCCATCTCTAACACCATCCTTGAATTGTCCTCCTTGGATGTCCTTACCAACTCACTAACCCTAAAAGCCCCAAAGAAAGCACTTAGAGTGGCTGCCCTAAACAATTTAATCTCATACTGATCTGTACAAACTTTTCCCAAGCTTTGTTCAGCTGAAAAAGAATTTTGAGTGACATTGGGGGTGCACTTATCCCCTTTCTATACTGCACTCAATCATTTTTCTGACTCTGAAATCACTGGCAGGGTCAGGACAACCATGTGCCTTGGCATAAAAAGTGAAGGTAGACATCTTTCCTTGAATGGTGTGGGGAGCCAAACCTTTTCGATGGAGATACACTCCATATTGCTGCAAATGATCAACTGTTATAGGTCATGGTTGTCCCATGCCTACCTCACTGCAAAAGGCAAAAAATTCCTCACATGCAGCTGCGTAGCTGTGCCTGGTACTTGGAGCGATTGCTAAACTGATTGCCCTGTTGGCTTCATTCCGTACTGTGGCAACGGAGCCATCCAAAGCTTCGAAGCTGGTATGGGCCCAACTGGAAGTGGAGGACTAATGCCAAAATTGTTCGGCATTGAACTGGAGGGAGGTGGAGAAAAAACTTGGGAAGTAACCTCACCCCAAGGTCAAAATCTCTGGCTCGCATTCACGCTCCTGGCAACCTTGAACCTTGTTCTCTGGACCCTTGGCTTTGGACTCAGACCCCAGACTACATTGTGTGATTTGGCTTTGGACCCTGACCTCGGCTTATGGTTTGTGATTTGGCTTTGGCATTTTGGTATCGGCTCTGCATCCTCTGAACTTCTGATACTGGACTGGCTTATTGGACTTTGCTCTTGAACCCCCCCCCCCGGGGAACGTGACACCAAGCTGTCTCAACTCTGCCATCCTATGTGCTTTTGATTCCCTACTTGACCCTCTTAACTGCATCAGAAGCATCAGAAGCCTGTCTGGCCATGGCCCTTTTCTGCTCATGTTCACTTAGCTTGGCCAGTATTGAACTGTAATCCTGGCACTTTTCCTTGTCAGATAAGGAAATTGCAGGTTGAACCCTAGCTGGAGCCTTACGCTTTGCAGGCTGTTTGCCCTTCTTAGCTCCCAGCCCCTTCTTCGGTCCCATAACCACAATGTTATCTATCAAATTGGACTAAAACAGCTGTATAATAATAAAATTGTATTCCCGTAAAATTATTCTGAATTATTATTATTCACTTATGTATTAATTTTATTTTATTTTATTATTCCAATCAACCCCACAGGGGGTGCTGTCCTTGCCTACTATTGGTGTTATATAATTTATATATGTCTCCTCTCTTTTTTTCTAAATTTATTTAATTAATTAAATTATTTTCTCCTATAATTTTCTTTTTTTCTCTCTCCTATATATCAGCTGCAGTCCAACAGGGGGCACAACAACAGCTATTTCTTTTTCCCTTCTTCTTCTTCTTTTTTTGCAGTCCCCCAGTAGGGGTACTCTAACATTCTCCTTTGTTCTATTCCTTCCCTATATTTTCTTTTTTAAAAAATATTGTAGGCCTCAGTAAAGGAGAAGGAGGGGATTATTTTTTTTGGGGGGGGGGACTTCCATCAACTATATGTCCTTTCCCAATTCTAATCAAATGTAACCCTCTCACTGTTTTCCAATCAGTACAATTATTGCTATATTATGATATAAATATTATTACTATTTTTAAATAATCAAATATGCAATGAAACAATAATAACCAGAAGAAGAACCCAACAAGAAACAAACAATGAACTCCGGTCCTCTTATCCCCACCCCACCTTGCATCCCCACATGCAATCCCAGGGTAGGAAGGAACTGGGAGTTTGACCTTCTATCCCCCCTTAACTACATGCCTGTAACAAAAGCAGCAAACAAGAATAGAAATGAACATAGCAAAATCCTTAAATAAAGTAAATAAAGAAAATGAGAAAACCATCTGAGCGGCAGTGAAGCGCCACCTGATCCAGGAAATCAGAGATAAGCCACGGTGGGGAAAACAAAACTGCTCCTCTCCTGGCTTCATGTCTTGCCTCCTTTGCAAGAAAAAAGCAAAGATGCTGAGCCAGAGGGACCATGCCTGATTTAAGGTTCTGTCCCTCCTCCTCTCGGAAGTGGTGTCATTCAAACCGTGATGCTGCTTTCCAGGTGGGAGAGCAAAGCCTCCCCACCATGATGACTCAGCACCATGGAAGAGAGGCCAATCTTCCAGCTTTTATTCTCTTTCAGAAGCCATCAAAGGAGCTTAGAATTGTAAAGCAACGAGTGAAGGCATACACATTTGTTATTAGTCCAATGTTTTCATACTTTGTTAACCTTAGAGCCAGTGATATAGTTTGAGATATCACATGAATAATTAATTAAATAAATCTTATTGTATTAAAAAACTTTAAAGTCTGCAAGAAAACCCGCTCAAAAATTGACCCTATTAGGAAAATAATGAGAAAATATTACTCATTGTTCCTTCCTTATATAATGTGTGTTATAAATGGGGAAGCCAACAGCATTGTTTCTTGTTATCTCAAAAAGTAATTAGGTAAATGTACTGCTGTTCCTTGTACATTTGCCTCATATACCTCAGTACGTGCAACTCAATGTCTGTCTGTCTCTGTGTTTCCAATACATTTTTTCCCACATTAGGAAATCAAATGTCATTTGACACTTTATTTTCTATTCTTTCCAATTGGAGACATCCTTCTAATTCTTTTTACAGCCTCAGGAAGATGATAATTTGTATATTTGTCTCACTGTTCACCCCAATTCTAGATTATGCATCAACAAATGAACAAAATAAATTACATTATTGCAGTGATTACTCCATAGATGAAAACCATTCTTTTTTTCCTCCCCATCAATGGTTTCCTGCAGTGCCAAGATCCAAATTGGATCTGCTGCTCCCTCCTTTTCTTTCAAGGAAAGGTGCATGGGAGGCTGGGGTCTGTGGTGGAGTTGTTTGGGCTTCTGGTCCCCAAACTAGCAAATTTCATGGCAAGGGTCAAATAAGTGTGGGGTCAAATAATCTGTCTATGGCTACTGCTACTGCTCCCACTACCATCGTCAATAACAACAGCACCCTCACCACCAGTGTCTCAGCGGCTGGAGCTAGATTTTCTGTGGTGCCTGCTCCAGACGACTGAACTCATGCAGTGTAAAATGTTGCATTTGTTTTTGTATAAAAAAACTAATTAAAATAAATAAATGGAAGGAACCAAATCAAGGAAAAAGTAAACTCAAACCAAAATCTTAGGGAGATTTGTCTACTACTTATCTCAGTCTGAGATGCAGCAGCAGCCAGCTCAATGTGCAGTGAAAAGGAAGGAAGAGGGTATGGGGAGAGTATTCCCACCAAAATTCATAAATAGAAAAGGTGGGGAATGGGAATCTAAGGATTCCAAGAGGTACAAAATGATACAAAATGGATAGCAGAGCAATTCAGTTCCAAAATGGAGGTCAAAGGGAGCAGGTCAGCAGCAGCCATAGTAAAATGACACAGAGAATTAACATATCATGGCTTACACAGCTTACTGCATGAAGAGGAAGAGGAAGTTCAGGAATTCCAATTGTGCTTGGGAAATTTGGGTCTCCTGAAGAGGAGGAAGCGATGCAGAAACTTCAGCCTATGCTAGTGGAAGACTGTCTAGAAGAAATGTCAGACCCCAGCATTTCTGGTAGCACTCTATCAAAATGTCAAGAAAGTAAGGTGTGTGTTCTGCCTTCCAAGGAAGAAGAAAGCTAGGCCCCTGTTGCTAGCTTGAGGCTGCATTGCCAGCTAACCACAGAAGTCACTTTTTCAGAAGTCTTGATTGCATTTCAAAGATACATGGGAGCAGAGCGGAAGCACTATAAATGTCCCTCACAAGGCTTTTGTGGTTTTGCTGACAGCAAGAAATGTGGCTATCTGTCCCTTTGCTCAGTTTGTGCATCTCTACTTTGTGCCTGCTCTCCATCTGCATTTTGATTGGGAGGATTCCTCAGCTGTAACCTCATATTATGATTGACCTTGCTGTAGGACTTTCCCTTAGACTTTGCTGAACTTTGGCATTTGCAAGACTTCACACACTCCTCCATAACCAAATCAAAACAGCAATCCTAATGGGGTGTTTTGGTCTTAGAGCTTCAAAAGTCCTGCTCCTCTGCCTCCTTGATATTCTGACTGGCTTCTGACACAGCCCTCATCTTCTGGGATCAATCAGATGAGCGAGAAGCAGGAAGGAAAATAAAGTATCATAAATGAAAGAGAAATGAAAGTTTTGTCATTTCTTCTTTCTGTTGAAACAAAGCCTCTGTTTCTAACAGGCTGTCTATTGCAACCCAACGAAAGCCTCCAAAAGTGAAGAGGGGTCTCTTTTATTACCTTTCTTATTCATTGCATAATGAAAATCCCAAGCTTAATAGCAACTGAGCACAGACATAAGCAAGCTGTCACACTCTGTAAGTTCCCAATGTACCTTTTCATACATAAGACCTGCCTCCAACATACTTTTAAACTAATCAGATATCATGAAGACAGATGATGCCTCTAAATCCCAACACTCCATCATCTCAACAGGAACCATGTTTCAATTAGCAAATATCTGTCTGTCCTTAGAAGATTCACTTTCCCAGAGATGAGTCACAGGTGTTTCATTCAGATTGCTGGGACAGATAATGGTTCCACCAGTGAAACCATTTTCTTCACAATGTCAGGATACCAATATGGATCCCTTCTCTCCTATTATGTTTGATACCTCAGTTTACTGAGAATCAGTAAACTGAGGAGTTTGAGAATCATCAAACTCCTATTATGTTTGATACCTCAGTTTACTGAGAATGGTAAAAAGAAAATCCTGTGAAAGGAGTCAAGAGCTTCCACTGTTTCACCAGCCATGCTTCTACTATCATATCAGCTTGAGATTATAACTACACTACACCACTTTGCCATTTCTCCATTTTAGGGAATCCTGGAATTTATAGTTTGGAGAGGCACTGATGTAGCTCAAGGGAATGCATGAGATCTCTCTTGCAGAAAATTCCAAATGCCTCATCCAATTATAAATCTCAGAGTTAAAGTATTATAAAATTGCAGTAACTGCATAATATAGATGCACTCTGGTTCTTAAGTTTGTTTGACAGAAATGTCAGGAGCTCACACAATCCTGGATAATTAAGTTATGTCCCCACTCTATGTGCTGCTATGCCTGCATGCTGCGTTCGGTTCTGTGGTTCTTGTCCAAATTCTTTCCTTGCTCACAACAGCAGGGGAAAACCTACTTAATCCTACTATCATGCCTCAACAGAATAGGTGAAAGAGCCAGTCAGATCAATTTTCAGAGCTCAATTCACACCATCCATGACATCTGTTGTTGCATCTAGTATGGCAAATAACTTCATTAATACACACACCAGTAGCACAAACTAAAAAAACAGCAACAGCTTGGGATTCTGGGTGCAGGGCTATAAAGACAATCAGTGTGTTATGGGGATAACTGCTGTAGTCTCCATTAAAGACCAAGGTGATAAGACTGCATCTGGTTATCATTCTCCTTTCAACTCTCTCAGCTGCTACAAGCTTCTTTCTGCAAATCCTGCAGTTGGTGATGCATTTGAAATAAAATTACACATACAGGGACAATGGGGGAGTATCATTATTGTTCATTATTGCAAGCATAGCAACAGTAAAAAGCTTTTCTTTATTTCTTGGGAGTCAACAAGGGTGTGTAGTGACTAGCAACTGAAGCCAAATAGCCTCAGCTTTCTGCTGCACAGAAATTCCTAATAGTTTTTAAAAGCATTTTAAATTTGGTGTCATTTCAAAACAAAAAAGAAAAGCAAAGAACTATGCAGCATACTGCCATTTTCCTTATGAAAAAGGTTTGGTGATCTACAAGCAATTGAACACTTAAACTCTAACTTTTTCTTAGAATGCATCCTTAGAGGATAGGAAAAGAGATGCTATTTGAACATTGTACATGCGTTAATCATAAAAACATAAAGAGTTTGGACTAATTGGTAGATCTAATATCATGGATTAAAATTTGTTTTGGCCCATGATTTTTTAAAAATTGAATCTAAACAAACAAAGTGTATTCGCAAAGGCTTTCACAGCCGGGATCTAATGGTTGTTGTGGGTTTTTCGGGCTTCTTGGCCGTGTTCTGAAGGTGGTTCTTCCTAACGTTTTGCCAGTCTCTGTGGCCAGCATCTTCAGAGGACAGCAAACAGTTTGCTGTCCTCTGAAGATGCTGGCCACAGAGACTGGCAAAACGTTAGGAAGAACCACCTTCAGAACACGGCCAAGAAGCCCGAAAAACCCACAACAACCGTTAAACAAACAAAACTTACTGTTCTTAGAATCATAGAGCTATAATGGAAGTTTGAGTTTATGCCACCATATATGCAACCATGATAGTAGTGCTGAAATTTGGAGGGAATCCAGACATTCTTCTTTATGCCATTGTCCTTTATCTCTCGCTCATTGTTATTGTGACTGGCTGTAATCATCTTTGACTTTCAAATGTCTGGTCCCCTTCAATATGCATATTGCAAGATGTTGTGAGACCACCTATCATACAAGATGCTGTGAGATCACTGTTGATGGATGCTACATCTGTGCAGGCTATCCAGTGGCATATTTCTGCATTCCCCATATACATGAGACTCCTCTTTCTCACTTGTGCACTATGTATATACACATTTGAGAAAAAAAGTCTTTTTTATGAATTTAGAATATTGTGCTTCTGTACCCATGATTCAAAATGCCAGGAAATGGCCAGAGATTGCTACACAAGATTGTGCCCACATTGCCAGCAGGAAAAAGTATGGCAAGGTTTACATAGCAAAGAGCAGCCTCAATGTTGATAACACCAATTCACAAAGTGACACCACACAAGGGAAAATCTAAGAAGCCAAGACCTTTTTAATCAGTTAACCACCTCTCATCCAAATGCAAAGCAATTGTCAGGGCTGTTCTTCAACAAGTGTGAATTTTAACAAGCAGAAGATGGTATCCTGTAGAACATCTTGGCAGCTGCCATTGGTGTTGTCAACACTTTGGCTGCCCTTCACTATGTGAAGCTTTGACTTAATGAAATAGCAAAGCAAAGGTATGAGTAGGTACAACACATACAGTGGAGAAACATACACACCCTTTAACCTCTTGGGTAAACTAATGCTGCCATGTCTGCTCTACAAAATACAAATTAGAAAGCTATCTTTCTATTTCCAAACCCTTTGTTTGAGTTAGGCAAGCTGAAAAAGAAAAGCCATATCAAACCAAAAGCTCTCTGTTGTGTGCATGCTTTCCAAAAGATGTCCCTTTGCCTTTTGAATTTTTTTTAAAGGAAGAGATTGGAGTTAGCAAAGACTGTCACTAGAAATGAAAGTCAAACTCATCCATACTGTGTGAAGAAAGACAGGACAAAAACTAACTCATTTCAAATGTGGTGTTTGAGGACAGCTGCACAGATATGAAAAACAGGCAAAAAAATCAGAAAATTGGCTGCTCAATTAAGTCAAGCATGAACAAAAATGAGCAAAATTAGTCAGCTGAGCCTGTCCTACCATGCACATATAATGGAAATGTAGAACTGACCAGAATAGACTATATTGTTGGGAAAAATGAGATAGAATATTAGGAAAAGAAAAAGACCTAACATGAGATGGGTTGATTCAATAGAGGAAGTCATAGCTGTTAGTTTGCAAGATCTTTAATGGAAAATACAATATTGCTAGGAAGGGGGGGCAATATGAAGAGAGAACAACCTGAGATGTCGGTGGTTTGCAAGAGGTGCTAATGATAGGACATTTTGGAAGTCAGTAAGTCATATAGTCATCAAACATCAGAAGTTACTTGATGGCACAAAGCATCTTTGGAATGTATTGCTTAATTTCCAAATAATGATATAGTGACAAGATGGGTAGTCCAGGCATCCAAATCTGCTAACATCAAGGTAGATCATCCCCAGCCATAAAGTAAAACCAGTATTCACAGCTTAAATAAATGAACTTCTAAGTATATATTCTCTGTCCTTAAAATATTTTTAGAATATTTTACAACTGAAATAGAAATTATTTTCAATGTCTGTTCCACCAGGAAAGAATTTAAGTCAATTTAGCCTCATTTACAGTTGTAATCTCCCCCAAGACCACAAAAGGTTCTTTAACTGTAAAAGCTCCAAAGTAGGTAGTTACAACATAAATATCTCCATATTATGAATAGCAACAACACTTGAATTTGACAATTTTAGAGCATTGTTCACAATAGCTTAGTGGGTTGGAGTACCTAGCAATTAGAATTTCCTCCATGCATGCCGAGAAAGAGGCCAGCCCAGATCATGTGGTGCATGAGTGATGTGTATCCAACAGTCCGGATGATGATTAATGGCTCCTTTTAAACTGGTGGAGGTAACAAGTGGGGTACCCCTGGGCCCAGTGCTCTTCAACCTGGCTCAACAATACTTCAAGTGAGAAGGATCTTGGAATCATCATAGATCACAAACTGAATATGAACCAACAGTGTCATGTGGCTATAAAAAGACAAATGCTATTTTAGGTAGCATTAACAGAAGTTAGATTAGATTAGGCATCCTTCAGTATCGGGAGACTATGATAATGTGCTAGTGGTAGCACCTAGTGTGGCTGCGAAGGTCAATTCGAGAGTGACAATCCCTTTCACATTGAAGACAAATGCAATCTGTTCCCTGTCCAGCTCGCTGATTTTGCTACTTTCATGACTGCCTCTTTGCCTTAGCCTGCTGGACAAGTGTCTCTTCAAAATGGGAGAGGCCATGATGCACTGCCTGCCTCCAGGCTGAACGCTCAGATGTTAACGTTTCCATCTGTTGAGGTCCATTCCTAAGGCCTTCAGATCCCACTTGCAGATATCCTTGTATTGCAGCTGTGCTCTCCCCCAGCGTGATTTCCCTGCACTAATTCTCCATACAGGAGATCTTTTGGAATCCAACCATCAGCCATTCTCACAACATGCCCAAACCAACGGAGATGTCACTGTTTCAGTAATGCATACATGCTAAAAATTCCAGCTCATTCTAGGACTACCCTATTTGGAACTTTGTCCTGCAAAGTGATATCAAAAATGTGTCAGCGGCAACACATATGGAACATGTTCGGCTTCCTCTCCTGCTGTGCACAAGGGGTCCAGGACCTACTGCAGTACAGGAATGTGCTCAGGACACAGGCTCTATAGACCTGGATCTTGGTATACACTGTTGGCTTCTTATTAAGCCAAACTCTCTTTGTGAGTCTAGAGAACGTGGTAGCTGCTTTGCCAATGCATTTATCCAACTCAACATCTAGGCAGAGAGTGCCAGAGATTGTTGAGCCAAGGCACACAAAGTCATGAACAACCTCCAATTCTTGCATGGAGATGGTAATAGAGGGAGGTGAGTCCATGCCCTGGCCCATGAGTTGTCTTTTCTTCAGGCTGATTGTTCATCCAAAGTCTTGGCAGGCCTTGCTAAAGTGATTCATGAGTTGCTGGAGGTCTTCAGCAGAGTGGGCAACAACAGCTGCATCATTTGCGAAGAGGAAGTCCTGCATGCATTTCAGCTTGACTTGGTCTTCACTCTCAATCTAGAGAGATTAAAGAGCTTTCCATCTGATCTAGTCCAGAAGTAGACACCCTGTGTTGCAGTTCCAAAGGCATGCTTCAGCATGACAGCAAAAAAGATCCCAAACAGGGTTGGTGTGAGGACACAGCCCTGTTTCACTCGGCTTCGGATGTCAAAGCGATCTGATGTTGAACCATCAAAAACTAGTGCTTTTCATTTCCTCATGATAGGACCTGATGATGTTAAGGAGTCGAGGTGGACATCCAATCTTGGGGAGTATTTTAAAAAGGCCATTCCTGCTAACCAAATCAAAGGCCTTTGTGAGATCTATGAAGGCCACAAAGAGTGGCTTTTGTTGTTCCCTACATCTCTCCTGCAACTGTGTGAGGGAGAATACCATGTCAGTGGTGGATCTGTTAGCTTGAAATCCACACTGTGTGACAGGGTTTGGATAAACCTGGAAAATTGTTAAATGCAGTTTGTACCAGCAGTAAGTATTTACAAGGACCAGCACTGCAAAGCATGAGTGAAAACAGCTGAGTAAGAATTTACCAGAACATACCAGGATTGGTATATAACTGGGAGACCTAGAACACAACATTGTGGGTTGCTGTTGGGTTGTTGCTGTGTGCTGTATTGTCGTGAAGTGCTGTGGCTGTGGAGCCAAGCCTGAGAGTTCAGAGGAAGCCATACCTACGTGCTTGGAGAGTGGAACTCTGGCTGAACGGACTGATATATGGTATATGACTATTTACTGGACTGTGACACTGATTTAAGGCTCTGTGACTGTGAAACTGCCGTGTATAGGATAAGGACTGAAGCTGTAAATATCTGTAAATATTCTGCATATAAACCAAGTATTTCTGCTACAAAAGTGTTTGGTACCTGTGTCTGCACTTCACTGGGAACTCTGCCGGTTATCACCACCTGGGAAAAACTTGGTAAAATTCCACTAACTCTGTCACTGTGATTCTGGATAGACTCTGTCTGTAAGCACCTGGAGTCTCTTCAGCACAACATGGGCAAGCAGCTTCCCTACAACACTGAGAAGAGAAATGCCACGGTAGTTATTGCAGTCGCCCCTGTCTCCTTTGTTCTTATACAACGTGACAATGTTTGCATCCTTCATGTCCTGTGGTACTCCACCTTCCCTCCAACAAAGACAAAAGATTTCATACAGCACGTCAGCAGGGATGTTATCCTTCTCAGGTGCCTTGCTGGAGGTGAGGGAATCCAAGGCTGCTTTTATTTCTGCTAAAGTTGGTTCTCTATCCAGCTCTTCCAAGACAGGCAGGAACTCAATGTTATTTAGTGCCTCTTCGGTTACTACATTCTCTCTGGAATATAGCTCAGAATAGTGCTACAACCAGCGGTCCATCTGCTGTACTCAGTCCTGGGTGATCACGCCTGTAGCAGATTTCTTCTGTATTGGACCTAAAGCTTGCCTGATACCGTTGATGTTACCTGTGTCTGCTGCTATCTGTATCTGAGAGCGCAGCTAAAGCCAATAATCATTGGAACATCTCCTGGCAGCCTGTTGGACTTTGCTACGAGCAAGTCAAAGAGCCTGCAAATTGTACTTACTTACTAGGATAGCCTTTGTATGCTGCTAGAACTCTCCTCTTATCCTCAATGTCTTCTTAGCAAATGTGGTCAAGGCAGTGTTATAAACATTGTTCTTGAAATGCTCACATGGTTCAGGTGCATTTGCATCAGCCAGGCCTGGGAGGGTTTCCTCAAGCATTTGGGCAAATTCCTCCACTTTTCTTTGATTGCAAGTCTTGCTGATGTCAATACGTGGTCTTCCTTTCTTTTTTGTGTGATACAATCTCTTTGTTCACAGTTTTATTCTACTACACACCACAGAGTGATCAGTCCAAATGCAGTCTTCTCAGTTCCATGTTGATGACAGCTGTCTTGCACACATTGTCTATTTCCTGCAGGCCATCAGAAAAGCCAGGGGTCATTGTCCGAACATTCCAGGTACTCAACTTTAGGGCAGAAGTTTTCTTATGATTGTTGCAGGGTACAGGTTTATTGGTGCAAGACCATGGCAAGGTAGTACCTTTCTGGCTAGGGACTGCCCAGCTTAAGGTCGGTGGTAGCTACCTAGTGAAGTGCAGTGACTTCTCCCACCATTGAAAGTAGCCCCTGGTGTCATGCTCTACGCCAATCGAGCAAAGACTTATAACTGGTAACTGCTACTTCCCGTGTTGTTTTGATGCTGTATGCAAAGCCGGAGTGTCCTCTCCAGAGCACAAAGCCTGGGTAAAATTATATGGAGGATAGGCTGTTATCCAAGCAACAAATCCCCCCTCTCCACATCACTGAAATAGTCCAATGGAAAGGCAAGAGCCAATACAACTGGTTCCAGAATGGTTGCAGGAGTTGCCAGAATGACACGAATTGCCTCCGGGACTCCGGCTATGGATTTTGCCTCGAGGTTAACTCCTGAAGCCTTTTCCATCAGTGGATATAGCCACAAGGCAGTGGAGGTTTGAAATCAGAGTTTTCCTTCTCCTAGATGGGCTGCTTTTCAAGGCTGACGAGCCCCACCTACCCAGCCTATTAACAGAAGTATTGTCTCCAAATCCCATCAAATATTAGTTCCCCTCTATTTGGCACTGATTAGGCCTCACCTTGAGTATTGTGTCCAGTTCTAGACACCACACTTCAAAAAAAATTCTGACAAATTGGAACAAGTTCAGAGGAGGGCAACAAAGATTATCAGGGGCCTGGACAAACCCTATGAGGAAAGACTGAAAGAACTGGGCATGTTTATTGTTGAGAAAACAAGGCTGAAGGGAGATATGAGAGCACTTTTCAAATACTTGGAAGGCTGTCATATAGAGGAGGGGTATGATCTGTTCTAAATCATCCAAGAGTGCAGGACACATAAAAATGGGCTCAATTTAAAAGAAGTCAAATTTAGGCTGAATATCAGGAAAAACCTCTCAATTGTTACAGCAGTATGGCAGTGGGACCAATTACCTTGAGAGGTGGCAAGTGCTCCAACACTGAAGATATTCAAGATAAATTTAGACAACCACCTGGCAGTTATTTTTTGACTTGCATCCCTGTGATGAGCATGGAATTGGACTTATAGGTCCGTTGCAACTTCATTATTTTGTGGTTCTACACAGTCATGTGTCCTGGCACCTGGGTGGCCTCAGACAAACTGCATTGTTCCCTACCAGAACATGAGTCTGTCAACTCAAAAAAAAATCCTGGGAAATTCACCAGGCATCACAAATCAACTTGGCACACATTTTTAAAATTCCAGTATTCACACATTTCTGCATTAATTGAATAGAAATAACTTGCAATTTTAAAAAATGGATATAGGGAAAGTGGTACAGACATGATTATCTGGAATATTTCAACATGATTTAAAAATGGTTTTTGAGACCATTTCCTTTGCTACAACTAATCATAGTTTTAAGCTGGCCTTATGTCAAGGGGAAAAGAGACACTTACAGGGCAGAGGAAGAAAATGAACTTTGTGTGTTGCAAAAACAAGATTATCCACAAGGGACAAAAAGGCATTTATATTATGAACAGTGAAATGCATCATAGTCTCTGTTTAAGTACAATTTGGATGAATTGCTCCTAAAAATAGTATTGATCTGAATAATCAATCTTACACCTTTTGTCAAAAGTATTTTTTTCCAACAAAGCTATATTATTGATTACTTGCACCACTTTTATAGCCAAGAAACAACAAGAAAAAAGGACATTTCAAGTCAATGCAGGCTTTGCTGCCACTAAAATCTATGATAGTACTCTTATACTAATAGGTGAAGATCTTTATTTCGTTTATATTTGTCACTAATTCTTCACTTTGAAAACACAGGCTCACTGAGGCTCACACAAAATACTTTTCCTAACCACCTAGGTTAACAAAACTTAGACATCTCTGTATTTAACAACAAATAGTAGGCACTTTCACATTTGTAGAAGAGGGATAAAAACAAAATCATTAAAGAATAATCCAAGGGGAAGTATGTATGTTTTTTCCATGTAATAGCTACAATTTCTTAGAAAAAGAAAGAGCAAATGCCTGCACATTAACCATGGAACCATAATTGCTTCAAAGATCATATGGGTCTAATGTGTATGTCTCTACCCTCATAGTACTCTGCAGAAAGAGAAAACAGGAAGAAAATAGGAAGCTGCTTACACTGAGTAAGACCACTGAAGCCCAATGTTTCAGCACTGTGTATAAGGTGTGTGCATGTTTGGCCTGGATAAAGTGAAGAACCAGAGAGAGTTAGGACACAAAGATGGAGACAAACAGAACCAGAGGAACTATCGGTCTTTGTATTTCTAGCTATAAGCCCTCATTGTGAGAAATTCAAGCATCTAACTGAACGTTTTGAACTATGCTTTCAGTAAGCTGACCAAAAAAATCTGCTAACTGAGCGAGTAGAGCAAAGGGGATTAAGAAGACCCTGGTACGAGGATCCTCCTGAGCAAGCAGATTCCACAACTGTTCACTAAGTGATGGAAGACCCACTAAGTGCATTCCATACTTCGCAATAGGTGATAAGGACCATATATCTAGAGGGAAACAAAGAAACATCTAATGTACATGCCCAGCTAGCAACCTGCCCAAAAGGAATATAAAAAGAGGGGTCTGGGCAACCATAATTTGTCTGATGAGACCAAAAGGCTTTTGGAACTAACTACTTTCTTTGGAATTTGGACAATGCAAATAAAGATTTTTTCTGTCTTTGTTGAGTATGTATGTGGTGTGAATGTGCTAAATGCATGAAACCCCTTTACTTAGAATTGTAATCAATAGGTAATGAAGTATATTCATTTTGCATTTATTAATGTGTCTTGTGAGGTCCATTACTGTTTAATATTGTTCTTCTTGGGATGCAAAAGATTCAGTTAGTCACCCTTTTGTGACATGTACGTATACATCAGAAGTAAGCAAAACAGGTACCCCAGATGTTATTTCCAGGATTCCTTAGTGCTGATTGAGATGAGTCCCAAAAAAACTACATATTGTTCATTCCACATGACAGTGGCTATCTGTGGTCTTAGATGGACATCCCTCCTAGTCTTATGAGGAGATACCAAGAGCTGAATCAGGAATCTTCAGTATGCAGCTTTGCCTGGCATGCACTTCTTTCATACCTGAGGCAAAGCAGAAAATCATGTGTTCCCTCATCACCTAAAGATGCACAATACTCATGGCTGGATATGCTATTTTGGCACCTGAAGCAGAAAATATCATATGCATGGCAACAAGATTACAAGAGTAATACGTAAATTAAATACTGTAAGTAACAATTTGCTGCCTTTTCTTGACACCTAAAATTAGCAACTACTTCACTCAATCAAATTACAGGATTGTACTATTGGGGTTCTCCTTCATGGATTGCTGCCTTGTCGTGGCGAAGGGGCTTGAGTAATTCAGAGAAGCTATGAGCCATGTCGTGCAGAGACACCCAACACGGACAGGTCATAGTGGAGAGTTCAGACTAAACACAATCCACCTGGAGCAGGAACTGGCAAGCCACTCCAGTATCTTTGCCAAGAAAAGCCCGTGAACAAAAACAAAAGGCTAAAAGATGTGATGCTGGCAGTTGAGCCCCTCAGGTCGGAAGGCGTCCAACATGCTACTGAGGAAGAGCAGAGAACAAGTACAAGTAGCTCCAGTGCTAATGAAATGGTTGGGCCAAAGCCGAAAGGATGCTCAGCTGCGGATGTGCCTGGAAGTGAAAGGAAAGTCCGATGCTGCAAAGAAAAATACTGCATAGGAACCTGGAATGTAAGCTCTATGAACCTTGGAAAGCTGGATGTGGTCAAAGAGAAGATGGTAAGAATAAACATTGACATCCTGGGCGTCAGTGAACTAAAATGTACGGGAATTGGCAAATTCAATTCAGATGATCATCATATCTACTATAGTGGGCAAGAATCCCATAGAAGAAATGGAGTAGCCCTCATAGTCAACAAAAGAGTGGGAAAAGCTGTACTGGGATACAGTCTCAAAAATGATAGAATGATTTCAATATGAATCCAAAGCAGACCTTTCAACGTCACAGTAATCCAAGTTTATGCACCAAACACCAATGCTGAAGAGGCTGAAACTGACCAATTCTATGAAGACTTACAACACCTTCTAGAACTGACACCAAAGAAAGAGGTTCTTCTCATTCTAGGGGATTGGAATGCTAAAGTAGGGAGTAAAGAGATAAAAGGAACAACAGGAAAGTTTGGCCTTGGAGTTCAAAACGAAGCAGGGCAAAGGCTAATAGAGTTTTGTCAAGAGAACTAGCTGGTCATCACAAACACTCTTTTCCAACAACACAAGAGGTGACTCTACACATGGACATCACCAGATAGGCAATACTGAAATCAGATTGATTATGTTCTCTGCAGCCAAAGATGGAGAAGCTCTATACAGTCAGCAAAAACAAGACATGGAACCAATTGTGGCTCTGATCATCAGCTTCTTATATCAAAAACTCAAGCTTAAACTGAAGAAAGTAGGAAAAACCACTGGGCTAGTCAGGTATAATCTAAACCAAATCCCGTATGAATACACAGTGGAAGTGAAGAACAGATTTAAGGAACTCGATTTGGTGAACAGAGTGCCTGAAGAACTCTGGATGGAGGCTTGTAACATTGTATAGGAGGCAGCAACAAAAACCATCCCAAAGAAAAGGAAATGCAAGAAAACAAAGTGGCTGTCCAATGAGGCCTTACAACTAGCAGAGAAGAGAAGGGACACAAAATGCAAGGGAGATAGGGAAAATTACAGAAAATGTAATGCAGACCTCCAAAGAATAGCAAGGAGAGAAAAGAGAGCCTTCTTAAATGAACAGTGCAAGGAAATAGAATAAAATAATAGAAAGGAAAAAACCAGAGAGATCTGTTTAAGAAAATTGGAGATATTAAAGGAACGTTTTGTGCAAAGATGGACATGATAAAGGACAAAAATGGGAGGGACCTAACAGAAGCAGAAGACATCAAGAAGAGGTGGCAAGAATACACAGAGGAATTATATCAGAAAGATTTGGATATCCTGGACAACCCAGACAATGTAGTTGCTTGAGCCAGATATCCTGGAGAGTGAAGTCAAGTGGGCCTTAGAAAGCCTGGCTAACAACAAGGCCAGTGGAGGTGATGGCATTCCAGTTGAACTATTTAAAATCTTGAAAGATGATGCTGTTAAGGTGCTACATTCAATATGCCAGCAAGTTTGGAAAACCCAACAGTGGCCAGAGGATTGGAAAAGATCAGTCTACATCCCAATCCCAAAGAAAGGCAGTGCCAAAGAATGCTACAACTACCGTACAATTGCACTCATTTCACATGCTAGCAAGGTTATGCTCAAAATCCTCCAAGGTAGGCTTCAGCAGTATGTGGACCGAGAACTCCCAAAAGTACAAGCTGGATTTCAAAGGAGCAGAAGAACTAGAGACCAAATTGCTAACATGCATTGGATTATGGAGAAAGCCAGAGAGTTCCAGAAAAACATCTACTTCTGCTCCATTGACTAGGCAAAAGCCTTTGACTGTGTGGACCACAGCAAACTATGGCAAGTTCTTAAAGAAATGGGACTGCCTGACCACCTTATCTATCTCCTGAGAAATCTATATGTGGGACAGGAAGCAACAGTTAGAACTGAATATGGAACAACTGATTGGTTCAAGATTGGGAAAGGAGTACCAAAACACTGCTACAGTCCATCCCTTGAAATATCCAGTAATAGGGATGTTGTTGACCTGGAAACATTGTTTGCTTTTAAGATATAACTTCTCTCTCATCTATCATCATCACCATTGCATATTACTAGCTCATTATGGTTCCTACTATAAACCTTTCACCCCCGCACTCTCACACTCAGCTGACTCATAGCAATGCTAGTATTATAGGAGTATTCATGTTATGTGAACAGACTATCCATGTGGGTGTTTCAGAAGCTATTACTTGCTGTTTAAAAGTGGGGGTTCCCAGGACAGGAATTAGACATCTGATTCAATTTACATCATACATATGTAATGTAAACATTTCCATGTTGCCTAATGTGAGAGCCAATAAAATCTACACATATTTAACATGTTAATATTTGACCTAATGACTCTCACTAAGTCAAAAAAGTAACAGAAGGAGTAGATTTAATAGGCAATTTTTAACATGTTCATAACTCATCCATGTGGTTCATTGCAAACAAACATACTGCTTCTGAACATGAAGTCTGAGTTTCTCTGAAGATATTAATTCTGGACCAATGCATTATACCCATTAGATATTTCCAGAGCTATTTTGCTTGTACTGACATTTATTTATGATCCGTGTATGCCATCTTTTCCCCATGAAGCTGGAGGCACAATAAATAAGGCTTTCCAGTGAACACCCATCTAGACACACAGCAGATTCAGACTCAGCAGCTACATCCGTGATAGGAAAAACATACAGTCCAAAACATTCTGACAAAAAAGGTTATCTGCTCGTGTAAATCCACTCTTTCCACAGATATCTACCCTAATTAATTATGTCTTGGAGATTATGCTTATCTTTTGAAGGAGAGGTCGGTACAACTTCAGTTTAGCAGAATCTATCATGCTATTGAGTCTCTAAGTAAATACGGCTGGGCTACAGTAATTTGAATGGGACGTGGTGGTGCTGTGGGTTAAACCACAGAAGCCTCTGTACTGCAAGGTCAGAAGACCAAGCAGTCGTAAGATTGAATCTACCCGTCAGCGTGAGCCCTCGTCGCTTGTCCCAGCTCCTGCCAACCTAGTGGTTCAAAAGCATGCAAAATGCGAGTAGATAAATAGGTACCACCATGGTGGGAAGGAAATGGCGTTCTGTGTCTAGTCGTGCTGGACACGTGACCATGGAAGATTGTCTTTGGACAAGTGCTAGCACTATGGGTTGGAAACGGAGATGAGCACCGCCCCCTAGAGTCGAACATGACTGGACAAATTGTCAAGGGGAACCTTTACCTTACTGTAGTTTGCTCAACTTCATTGGAGGTTGTTAAATAGATGCCACTTGCCAAGGATGCCTTAGCTTATTGTACCTTCATTGGAGGTGCCATGTCCCATGCCTGTGCCATCAAATAACAACCAGTTCAGGGCATTGGTGTTACAAGTTCAGTCAGAGGTATCTCCAGAATGGGTATGGAGCCTTGGAAGTTTGAAACCAACCTCACTATCAGTTCAGCTGTTGCACTTAGCACCAGAAACAGCTATGCAGCTGCCTACAAAGAGTTTCTTACTTTTTCTGGTAGGGAAGGTATCAGTCATCCATGCCTTGTTACAGTTGACCACCTGGAACAATTCAGGGCAAGATGTCAGCCTAGCATTTTATGTTAAGGCACATGGATGCCTAGATCCTGTGAATGATTTCCACATTTGAAAAATAATAGAAGACTGGAGCAGAGAGCAAGGTAGGCAGAAGGACAGATGTACACCAATGTCCCCAAATGTTTTAGTGCAGTCAGATAAGACTTAGGTGAAGGTTTACAAGGAGGTTGCCTTATTCAAGGCAGCTATACTCTTTCCATTTTGGGGGCATTTTGGTTGGTGAGTTAGTTAGGGCATCCAAAACAAACCTGTCTCAATCAGCCTTGCAGATGGAGGACTTAGTGGTCTCCAAAGATTGAATCATTACTCACCTGTGAAGATCCAAGATGAATCAGACAAGAAAAGGCCAACGTATTTCTTTAGGGTAGTGTTTGGTTGGGGATCTAAGTCCTGTCAGAGCTATCTTTGATTATGTTTGGGTATGAGGGGAAACTGTTGGGAAGTTATTCTGGCATAGGGACTCATTACATTTGATGAAATACCATCACCTCCCATGCTCTGCAGGAAGCAGGTATCTTGGGCTGAAACTTTGGTCCACATTCATTCTGCATTGGTGCCACATGCACAGTGGTAGCCCTGGGCTATGGTGAAGAACAGATAAAGGTTGCAAAGTGGTCTTCAGATATAGTACCTATATTTGTTCTCCGCCACAATAGGTCCAGGAATTATCTTTTTCTCTCTCTTTTCAGGTCTGGAGTTTTGAGAGACCCAGTTGTGTGTTTTGTTATGTGCCCATAATTTTATATTTTGGGCAGCAAAAATGCTTCTTGGACCAATTGAGGTCATAATTTGGGCACTGGGATTCAGTGCCCCAGTGGGACCAGGAACTCACCCCTCTTTGTCCCCTTCACTCAGACTTGAGTGAAGGGGACAAAGAGGTATACTTTGAGCTGGCATCCTAGGGTACTCCAGATGTGTCCCCTGACATTTTGGTTGTTCACCTGGGTAAAAAAGACTTGGCTTGGAAAATAGGCAACTCAATTATTATACAGGCGATTAACGATTTGTGGGCCATCAAAGCCATGTTTCCTGAAGCATGCATAGTTTGGTCAAACATAATACCTAGATTGTTATGGTGGGATGGGTGTGACCCCAAATGTAAACTGTGTGATGGGAGGTGAATTGTAAATTGGACAGGGCCATTAGGGTTCAGTGGTGAAACATCTGGATATAAGAATGAGGCAGCCCAATTACACAGAGTTGATGATGTCGTCTGATTTTTTTTTTTTTTTTGCAGGATCAGCAAGGGGGCCTTAGGGCCAAAATGTTTGGCACTGGTGATGGGCATCTGGCAAATAAATAGCCCCCATGCCATGGTGGGTAGTGCAAGGGGAAGAGCTTTGGTGATTTCCATGGGGACACCTGAGGATGGTGCCAGGCATCCTATCTCCCTGTTTGGCTGAATCAGAAGTGTCTGTCAAGGGGGAGGGATTTAAGAGGCTCTCCTAGGCAACAGTCCACCTATGGTCAGGAGGCTCAGTGGACTGAGGCAGTGGGGGGGTATCCATATAGCTGGGCAGCTGAAGATGTGATATAAAAAGGACAGTGCTCTTTGGGGCCAGGAATTCACCCTGGAAAGGTCTGTCTGGAGTTCAACAGTACACCACATTCAGATCAAATTTCTCACTACAGTATCCCCCCCTTGTGAAATGGTAATTCAATGTTAAATAGTTTAATAATGTTCTGGCTCCGGTTTAACCCAATCACTGTGTCTCACCTCTTCATTCCAGACTAGGTGGGAAAAAAGATACATGCAATGGTTGAAGTATATTTCAGATGCCTCCCATATGGTAACAGTAAGATTAGAAAATATAGTGATATCTCTTGTTATTCATATAGCATCGATAACATAATTTAGGGTGTTAGTGGTCAGGAGAAGCTACAACTGTTGACTGTCCTCCTTTATTGGTGCTATCATATCCAACATGCCAGTTTCTCTGCTGCATCTGGGGAATTCTCTTCATCAAGATTCTGAATTTAGCAAGCAACACCACTTAGAAATGTGTCAGCTGCAGCACTGCTTTCTACCCTGAGAGAACTACATGATTTCATACCTATCAAGTGGGTTTTCACTCTGTAACAATTTCTCAGACTGGCACATTTCTTTCATCTTTCCTACACAGGCACAATTGCCTTATTCCCAAAGAAATGAGTATGAAGAGAAAAAGAAGTTTTAAAAAATAAATTCTAGGACAGACAGAAAGGTGGCAGCTGAAGTCTACTGCAGAAACGTCTGAAGTTGCATTAAATTTTCATCAGATGCCCAAAGAGGGCACTATTTGATGCTAAGCAATCCTCTCCCCCACCCCAGGTATTTTTAAACTGATTTAGGCAAGCCATTTTAATCTAAATTATTCCTTCGATTATTAGATGCTGTGCTGTGAACCACTAGGCAGGTAGTAATATTTGGAGAAAAAGCAGAAAAGAGCACGGGAAATCGGGGAGATATTTCATTTTTTAAAGCAGCCAGCTTGACTGAGTATGCCATTTCTCATTTTGCTGAGAGAGAGAGAGAGAGAGAGAGAGAGAGAGAGAAGGGGTTCAATGGAGCATTAAAGCCAGATTACAACAGAAACAATCTGGTGCTACATACCAAGTCAGGAGACAGCCACATTATATTCCTAATTTATGTGTCCTGTCATGTTTTTCTGCCAAGGCTGAGTCCCATGATAGACAGACCAGGCTAATTCTAAAAGCACGCACCACACTTCATCTTCTCTCAAGCTGCTGGGGCAGAAGCATAAAGTGACACTGATGCTAAAAGATTTATAGTGATAAGCAGTGCGCAGTCTGCCAAGTCTTGCATTAAACAATGACCGAATTCCACACTCATTGAGTATGCTCACTAATTAGACCACACGTGCCAAATCAACTTAAGCATGGCATCTGCATTCCAAAGGTTGAGGTACTGTCCTTAAGTTGAGCTGGCATTTTTCAAATAGTCACAGGTCATGAAAACTGCTGACCAAGAGACAAAAATGGTGTGTAGGTTTTGGTGGTTGTTTATTAAGTCAATTATGCATTTTATACTGATAGCATGAAGCTGACTGGACACTAGCCCATAAAAGAAGAAATGGAGATGAACTATCTAATGTTGCTTGACTTATAAGGCTTCAGAGGGCAGATAACACTTTGTATTTTCTGTGTATTTTCTCTGTCCGGCCCACCTTAGTGACTGAATTTTAGAAGGAATTATTTGATTAAAATTGTAGGCTTGTGTATTTCATTGAAGAACACTCCAACTCTTCCCTACAATTTCAGAGCTGCTATACTAAAAATGTAAAAAATACCCATACATATTCTTGTTCTTGTTGGAAAAGGGTATATTGATACAACAAAATATCTCACTAAAAACAGTTTCCAATATCTGTGGGGAGAAAGACAGTGCATAAATCTTTTATATAGATAGATACATCTTTTATTGGCATAAGTAAAAATTGGACACAGTCACAAGGGTTTATTAAATAACTACATATATAGGCATCAAGAGGGCAGAAAAGTGTTAGAGGGACAACGGTTCATCTCCTAACAATAGTATCAAGGAAGTCTGTGATTCTTTCTGCAATGTTAGTCATCTTGGCTGCCAGCATAGAGCAAACTTTATCCAGATCTGACATCCTTTCTAGCTTTTAAAAAATGAGACTATCTTTTTTTTTTTTAACAATTTTATTTTTAAGATAAGGGATGACAAAAAGGAAAAGGGGACTTGGGAATTTATGGGGAAGAAGAGAGACCATAACATGCTAACAACCATTCTAAACTTAATGCCATATCATAGTTTTAAATTGTTCTGTTTTCTCTTTTCTGCCTTTTAGATTAAACACTCATTTCAGTATATGCTATTTACACGTTGCCTGTTAATTTAGTCCATTTGTTGAATAGGTCCCATCTTTCTGTTGCCTTTTGTAGGGGATAGTCCTTCATGACTTCTGATAAAATGTCCATTTCTGCTAATTCCCGTATTTTTTCAATAAGATCTTCTTGCTTCGGTATCGTAGGACTTTTCCAATTTTTTGCATATAAAATTCTAGCTGCCGTAACAATATACATGACTATATGTTTCTTTGACTTATCTATGTTATCAGGTATCATGCTCAATAAAAACAATTCTGGAGTTAATGGCACATTACAGAGGATTATTTGTTGTAACATAGTATGTACTCTTTTCCAGTATTTTTTCACTACTCCACATGACCACCACATATGATAATAACTTCCCACTTGTGTTTCACATTTCCAACACTTATTTGATATATCTATATACATCTTTGACAGTTTTTCTGGGGTCATGTGTCACCTATAAAACATTTTATATATGTTCTCTTTAAGATTAACCGATTTTGTAAATTGTATGTTACTTTGCCATATTTTCAACCATTGATCAATATCAATATTGTGCCCTATGTTTTGTGCCCACTTTATCATACATTCCTTAACCATTTCATCCTGCATTTTAAATTCCAACATATAGTTATACATTTTCCTGACAAATTTTTCTTTGGTACCTAACAGCAGCTTATCAAAAGTCGTTTGAGTAGAAACCCTCTGTTTTGTCTTTTGCATATCTAGATTCTAACTGTGCTCTAGGCCACCAATCTATATATACATTCTGTGACTCTAGTTCTTCCTTAGACCTTAATTCACCATCCTTTTTCAATAAATCTTGATATCTTAAAAAATTTGCTTTTGTCATAAGTCCAGATTTTGTAAAGGCCTCTATCGGTGACACCCATGCAGGTATTTTATAGTAAATTTGTTGTGTAGTCTTTCTCCACATTCCAAATAAGGCTCTTCTTATCATATGTGAGTTAAAATTCTTTTGTTCTTTATCCTTTTTATACCATAGGTAAGCATGCCATCCTAAGTGTAAGTCATGGCCTTCCAAGTTAAGTAGTCTAGTGTTTTCTAGGGTTATCTATTCTCTTATCCAATCTAGGACACAAGCTCTATAGTACAGCACCCAATCCGGGAGACCAAAGCCACCCCTCTGTTTAGCGTCCTGCATTGCCTTAATTTTAATTCTTGGTTTTTTGCCTTGCCATATGAATCTCATAATTATCTTATTAAGTTCTTTAAAAAAGGACTGTTTTAGTATGATAGGAATCGATTGAAATAAAAATAAAATTTTTGGCAAAATGTTCATTTTAATCGTCGCGATTCTTCCCAGCATCGATAGTTGTAATTTCTCCCATTTTTCTAAGTTGTTCTGTATCTCCTTCATCAATTTCATGTAGTTATCTTTCAACAATGTGCTTGTCTTCTTTGTAATTTGTATCCCTAGATATCGAATTTTCTTTTCCTCTTGGAAGCTCGTCTTCTCTATTAACTCCTGGCGTTCTTGTTCTCTCATATTTTTTGTAAGTATTTTGGTCTTCTTTTGATTTATTCTCATTCCTGCCATGTCACCGAAGTTTTTTAACATTACCATCAGTTCTTCTATTGAATACAGTGGATCTTCCAATATGATGACTAAATCATCCGCAAAAGCTTGAAGCTTATAGACTTGTCCTTTTACTTTTAATCCTTTCACTTCTTTTTTATCTCTGATTTGGTCATTTAATATTTCTAGAGTCAAAATAAATAAAAGTGGGGACAGACGACATCCCTGTCTAGTGCCTTTCTGTATTTGAATTTCTTTTGACAACTCACCATTTATTCTTATTTTTGCCTTTTGTTCAGTATATATTGCTTTGATTAGTTTCATAAATCTTTCTCCAACTTGCAGTGTTTCCAACGTATGTAACAAAAAGTTCCAATCAAGATTATCAAAGGCTTTCTCTGCATCCAAGAATATCATGGCCATCTGTTTCTCCGGGTGCGCTTCATAATACTCCAAGGAATTTAAAACTATCCTTATATTATTCTTCATGTGTCTTTTCGGGAGGAACCCAGACTGATCTTGGTGTATCAGGTGGATTAGAATTCTTTTCATTCTGGTTGCCAGAATAGTCACATATATTTTGTAATCCACATTCAACAATGAAATCGGCCTATAATTTTGTATTTCTTTACCTTCGGTATTTTCTTTATGTATCAAAGAGATTATTGCTTCAGTCCATGTAGCTGGTATTTCCCCCTCTTCTTCAACATATTCTAGTAGTTTTTTAAATGGCTGAGATAGTACTTCTTCCAGTTCTTTGTAATATTCTGCTGGTAGTCCGTCCGGGCCTGGTGCTTTCCTATTTTTTTGTTTTTTAAGGGCTTCCATAATTTCTGCATGTGTTATAGGTTCATTTAGGGACTGAATTTGTTCTTTAGTCAGTTTCATTTTGTTATGCTTTAATATATATTCTTCCTGGGTTCCTCTATCAATGCATAAGTACCCTCCTAATCTCACATAGCAGAGAGAAGCACAAAGGGTTTTTTCCTCAGTTGTGAGAATGAAACAAGCAATAATCAAGACAAACTCTCAATTGCCAAATATCTGTTTGTTTGTTTGTTTGTTTGTTTGTTTGTTTGTTTTGCTCATGGTTTATTTTATTTGAAGTAGGCCTGTGCAAAATACTGAGAAAGGTCTTTGTTCTCATCAGTTTAGGCTGTCGCAGTATGACAAGATACTGGAATGAGGAACTTTCAAGTCTCATGAAATTCTGTCTTCTTTGCAAAAACAAGAGAGCAGTTTCCCCTTAAATGTGTCTCTAAGTTGTGCAAAACATCTCCATAAAAATAGTATATTTTCCTATTGTGACGCTAAAAACATACATAACATGCACAGAAGAACAAATTGATCAAAAAGATGCAAATAACTCATCTGATGATTCTGACATTTCAACAGCCATGTAGCATGTACCATAGTTTTGTGCAATCAATATTATTTGCACAAAAAAGCACTTTGTTGTTGTTTAGTTGTTAGGTTGCGTCCAACTCTTTGTGACCCCATGGACCAGAGCATGCCAAGCCCTCCTGTCTTCCATTGCCTCCTGGAGTTGGGTCAAATTCATGTTGGTAGCTTCGATGACCCTGTCCAGCCATCCCGTCCTCTGTCGTCCCCTTCTCCTCTTGCGTTCACACTTTCCCAACATTAGGGTCTTTTCAAGGGAGATTTCTCTTCTCATGAGATGGCCAAAGTATTGAAGCTTCAGCTTCTCAAAAAAAAGGTAAAGGTAAAGGTTCCCCTTGACAATTTTTGTCCAGTCGTGTTCGACTCTAGGGGGCGGTGCTCATCCCCGTTTCCAAGCCATAGAGCCAGCGTTTTGTCCGAAGACAATCTTCCGTGGTCACATGGCCAGTGCGACTTACACACGGAACGCTGTTACCTTCCCACCGAAGTGGTCCCTGTTTATCTACTTGCATTTGCATGCTTTCGAACCGCTAGGTTGGTGGGAGCTGGGACAAGCGACGGGAGCTCACTCCATCGCGCGGATTCGATCTTACAACTGCTTGGTCTTCTGACCCTGCAGCACAGGCTTCTGCCGTTTAGCCCGCAGCGCCACCACGTCCCCTCAGCTTCTCAAAACACTGCATCATTTTCCAAAGGAGCTCTTTCAGGTTGCTATTTTAAAAGAATCTTCTGTTATGATGAAGAAGGTACAAGCATGACAGTTATAAAAAAGAAATGAGGGGGGAACCCATGTGATCCATGATTGGCAACAGAATTCAGTGCTGTGCTGTAGCTTTATTGAATCATTAAAATATTACAGTTATTTGAGGTTTGGGTTCATAAGTAAATGGAACCAATTACTGTATAGGGAACCAAGAAAGAAACAAAAAGTAAAAAACAACAACAGACTAGCATGAAACGGACATAATCCCATTTTGTTGTTGTTGTTGTTTAGTCGTTAAGTTGTGTCTGACTCTTCATGACCCCATGGACCAGAGCATGCCAGGCCCTCCTGTCTTCCTCAGCCTCCCGGAGTTGGGTTAAATTCATGTTGGTAGCTTCGATGACCCTGTCCAGCCATCTCGTCCTCTGTCGTCCCCTTCTCCTCTTCCCTTCACACTTTCCCAACATTAGGGTCTTTTCCAGGGAGATTTCTCATGAGATGTCCAAAGCATTGAAGCCTCAGCTTCAGGATCTGTTCTTCCAGTGAGCACTCAAAAAGCACTTTAGAAGAGGCAAAAATTGGGTGAGACAGACAGAACATATGTCACCATTTGGCAACAGAAAAAAAATTGGGGTTTCTCATTCTTAGAGATGAAAATGAGATTGACTAGGAGCTGCATTACTGGCAAGGTGATTGCACTTTCTCAGAACCATCCTTTCTCTCAGGAACTACTACCCTTTCCCCCCCAAAATAAGACAGGGTCTTATATTAATTTTTGCTCCAAAAATACATTAGGGTTTATTTTCAGGGGATTTTTTTTTCATGTACAACAATCTACATTTATTCAAATACAGTCATGTCATCTTCTTCTGGCTGCTGCACAGTGGTGGAGGGCGGGGTTTCACTTAACTGGGACTTATTTTTGGGGTAGGACTTATATTATGAGGATCCTGAAAAATCATACTAGGGCTTAATTTCTGGTTAGGTCTTATTTTAGGGGAAACAGGGTAACTCTATAAGTAAGGGGGGGATAGAATAGGCAGAATCCTAGAACAAGAGCAAAGAAGATTTTGTGCTATGGATACTTTACAGTTCAACTTTCAGATACGCTAGGCATTATAGAGAATAGTAAAGGATTTTCCTCCTGTATGCAAATTTGCAGGCATTTTCAATGAATATTCTCTGCAATGTGTGTAATTATTTACACTAGCCCTAGGCAACATGCAGCCTCCAAGGGCCAAAATGTGACTGAAATCCAGTCCCCAAAGAACTTCTGTCCATTTATTATTATTATTATTATTTGGCTCAAAAAATCCCCTTCTGTCTCCTAAATTTTACACAATCTTTCTAACATGTTTGTAGAAACTGAGCTATAACAATGTTCTTCCATTGGATATGCCTTAAAGCATAGGTAGCATCCCACTTTTGGCTTCTCCCCATGTCTAATGGTAGGACTAGCATCAGTTCTACGCCAAATGCTTTGTAAAACATGATAAATAAATTTCAGCTAAATTAAAAATAGGAAAAGGCAAGGGGACTTAATTCTTTAGAGTTTTGTTCTTGTAATGGGAGAACAAATAGAGAAATGGATAAACTACACAAGGCATTTATGAATTCCCCTAAAATATTCCTAAAACAAGGCCATCTATTACGGCTAGGTTTGGAATAATTAGATTAAACCTGCTGCTGTGCATAAGAAAAGAATAGATAACCCTTTTGAGATACCTTTCAACCTAACTAATGTGAGGAATGTGAAGGATTTGTTTTATTCCCTTGCTAAGAGGTCCATTTATGATGCTTAGCTAAGAAATGTATATATGCATCCCTAACCTCTGTCGTTTTAGAAGATTACAAAATTATCTTTCTGTTGCTACCTAAACATAATATCCTACCTAGGCTGTTTCTGATTTGCATTTGCTATGTGCAAACTCAGATTGCCTGAATGACTGTTTTTCCATTCATACATCTATGACAAAGCTTTTCAAATGTTTCTGGTTGTTAGATTTTAAAGAGATGATATAGTGTGTGAGAGAAATGAGGTTGTCAAATGTATAACATTGAGCGGATGAAATGAGTCCCAGATTCCATTCTGAATGCTGGGACACAGATCTGTATCGTGCGAATAAAGATGGACGTGCCTCTCAGAAAGGGCAATGTCAATTTCTCAAATACTAACTTTCCAATAGTGCCCCCTACTAGAAATATAAATTCTGCTCCAATTTATTTGCCTAAGGTTAATGAGACATTGTACTTTTTCTCTTTGCCACAAGATGGTAGGATCTGGAGAGGAGGTCTCAGAGAGATTTTTCATCTTTTGCAAGTGGATTTCTGCATATTTCTGTAAAAGCACACAACTTTTATTCTGTAGTAACTGTTGTCTTTTTGTATGAGCTATTAAAAATAATCATATTTGAAAAGTGGTTTGCATCATTTTTTATTTTTCAGCCTATCTTTATGTACAAACTGTATGATTGTGCTTAGAAGTACAAAGAAGAAACACATTTGTTTCATGAAGAAATATTTTGCCCAAATTGCAGAGATTATTTATTTATTTATTGGACTTATTGCAAAAGGAGAACTTTTTATTATTATTATTATTACTCTCATACTGGAGACAAGAACTTGCATGAGACTGAGCATGCCTGATAGGCCATCTTGCCATGTCAACACAACTCTTCTCAATAAAAACCCTCCTGCTCAAATCTACACTATTTCTTGACATCCTCACCAAGTAATAGGGCCTTCAATGGGAATGAGAACTGTAAGTAATTCATGTCTTACAATGCAAGTAGACAGCCAAATTGAATCAGGTTGGATCGGACTAAATAGGGTCAGGAGATACAAGCACACCATTTGGTGTGATCCTTGCATTCATGTGTAATAGTCAGGAAGCCACACTGCACTTCAAGTGACACTATTTGAGTCTTTCTCTCTTTGAAGAAAAAGGGGGGATCAAACAGAAAAAATCCCCCTCTTTATCTTTCTGCTCCCTTTGAAAGTAGGCTTATTTTTTTAAAAAAATTCCTAAAATGCATAGCATATTAGAACTACCTTACACGGCTTTTAAGGTAAGGAAGTGGGGAAATTGTAGTCTAAAACCTCTGAAGAGGCCAATAATTTCCCACCCATCAGTATAACATCTCAAACATTGCAAGGGGCATATGTAAAGAGAGCAAAATAGTCCACAGACATCTTAATGTGGTAATTAATACAGGCAATAATACTAACTTTGCAGTTTTGCACAGGAGTTTCTTTACTTTAGAGGAGATACATTTATTTAGGCACAGTTAAATGACCATTAGCAATTTCTTTCGACGCACACAAAAATGTGATCCTGTACCACTTCTAGCTGGTAGATGTTGAAAAAGTGATAAAACATCAAATAGTCTGATTCAAAGATCAGAGAAAAACCCCACTGTGTTGATCTGCAGCCTTTTGCCCAATTAGTTCACCATGGTGCCATATGACTAAATCTGACAAATGAACCCTACATGAGAGCCACGTAAGACACACAATTGACAAAATAATGGTTGCCACCCTGACATATGCAGGCAGACTTAAAAGGGAAGCAGTATAATTCATCCTTTTGCAGAAGAGGGGGGAAAAGAGCAACACACCACACATTTTATCTCAAAGCTTATTAGGATTTCTATATAAATGCAAATACAACCAAAAGTACAATTGATTTTTATGGATTTTCAAAGTCTTCATCATAACTAACAGCTCTATCCAGCATAAGACATTGTCTGCTAAACGTCAAAAATGCATTTCTAAAGGAAAATGGAACAATGTGGTTGAATGCATGATATAATAGTCTCTTCACTATCTATATAAAAGTATATATTTCTGAAGTTTGTTAACAGTTTTTGGACCACAATAAAACTACCATAGGCTTCTATACACACAAACACATAAAGGTGTAAAATATTTTAATGA
Source organism: Pogona vitticeps (assembly GCF_051106095.1). Classification (NCBI taxonomy): domain Eukaryota; kingdom Metazoa; phylum Chordata; class Lepidosauria; order Squamata; family Agamidae; genus Pogona; species Pogona vitticeps. The sequence goes on along the minus strand of NC_135793.1, from coordinate 12,611,137 downwards.
ATAGATCTCCTTCTCATTCCTTTCTTATTGAAAGTTGATCATCATAATGGCTGTACTATGGCAGCTCTAAACAGTAATGTGCTGAGTCTGAACCAATTTGAGATTCTTGAGTCAATATGCTCTTCTTATTCCTATAATTCCATCTTCATTTGCATGATCAGCTGTAACAATAATCACTTTTCATTTCTTATTATGTGGTCATATCCTATCTTCCTGCCAGAATTATGATTTTTTTTCTGACTTCTTGGTCTTTATTGGTAGGCCCAAAATAATATTAAAAAGCAGTCTATTTTCTTTCCGATCACCCTCTTGATCCAGGAAATTCTTAGCTTATAAAAGCAAAATACCCTCCAAATACTTCTGTCATTTTCATAGTACCCCTTGTTAAAATCTAACAATTCCATGTCATACAGCATGAACGAAACTATTTAGTGTTGTACAATGCACTTTCTCAATTTTTTTTGTTACCTTATACATTTTCCATCTTGGAGAAACTGCTCTGGGCCATCTCTATTCTGACTATGAGTGGAGATGATGACACAAGGCAGCCCTGCAGGCAAACTGTCTTACCTTTTCCCAGGATATGGGGAATTCTAGAGGGCAAGCTCCCCAGTGGACCTGGGATAGACTCTATTGGTCAAATGGTTACCAAGGAACCCGCATCTAAGGAACCCAAGGCACTAAAACAGGGAACCCAGATGGAGGTCTTGGACTGGGAGATGTGAGCAGAGAAACCAGGCAAAGAAAGAGCAACACCTGGAGCAGAAGGAAGAAGATGGCCTGTGGGAGCCAAAGGATATTAAGGAGGCAATGGAAGCAAAAGGACAGATGCCATCAGGAGGAGAGAAACAGAGGATGGAGCAGGACAGGGACCCGTTGTCAGGTGATGCTAGAGGAGACAACAGCAACAGAAGTGCCAGCTTTCTCAGAGCCAGCATGGAAGGAGGAAAAGGGACTGTCACCATCAGGGCTGAATTTAGATCTTGGGCCCCCCAAAGCACTTCAGGTTCAGGAGGCCACTCATAGGCAGGAATTGAAATACATAGCAAACCATCAGATTGTACACATCAAAGTCCATTTATTGCAGGTCACAGGAATTTATATGTACGTACAAAAGTACATGCCAACAAAACTAGAAGTAGATGTTTAGGTAAGATAAATTACAAAGAACATAGCTCTGCGCTATGTACGCTTTAGTTTTCATGGATAAAAATTTTTAACTCAACAATTTACACAACCAAATTAAATTCTGAACCTATCAATGTAAAAGTTTTACATTTATCTAAGCTAAGTACAGTACGTTTTACCAACTTAGAGCTATATAAGCTGTAAATTATACCGCTATATAAGCACTGAAGCTTTGGGAAGGAAACTCAAGGACTTTGGGACCCAGTTTTTTCATTCATCCCCACAGCACTCAGAAGAGGAATAGAATGGGAAGAAAATAACTCCAGGTGAATGAATGGCTATGAAGGTGATGTCTACATGAGGGATTGATTTTTTGGGAACACTAGTTAAGCTTTCTAGATAATGGACTGCTTGCAAGAGATGGCTTGCACCTCACAAGGACTGGGAAGAATGGCCACAGCATGAAGGACTTCAACAAGAGAGCTTTAAAATGAACTGGAAGAGGGAGGGGAAAACAAGCACAGAGGTAAAGACAGATGAAGCCTTATGCACAATAAGAGGAACAGAGGGAACAGTTCTAATAGGGGTCAATAATAATATTAACATTAATAATCAAATTAATATAAATGTACAAAGAGAAAAAGGCCACAAATCACACAATCACCAGTGTCCATATGAATGTCAGGAGTATGGGGATCAAACAAGAACTAGAAATCTTAGTTCAGGAGGGTAAGTATAACTTGATAGAAATAACTGAAACTTGGTGGGACAACTCCCATGGCTGTAATACAGCAATTGAAGGATATAAATGGTTCAGAAACAACAGAAAATAAAGAAAGGGAGGAAGAGTTCCAGCATATGTAAAAAAATGCACAGTACTGCACAGAAAAACAGATTGCCTGTCCCATTGAGAGCATCTGGATGAATGTAATTAGGGCATGTGGTGCACAAGATCTCCCTAAGGGGCACTTAGCACTTGGTCAGAGAGTTTGACAGGCCATTTACCTACCACCTTTGTGCTGGGGCAAGTCCCAAGACCTCAACAGTGCGTAGCGTAAGCCCTTTGAACAAGTCTGACCTTAAAAGAACACTTTACACCTGACCAGTACTTTGCAAGTACAGACATATGGGCTTTGTGACTCCTTGGAAGTCATTAAAGCTCAGTTAGGCAGGACTCTTAAAGATCGCTAGTTTGTGGCCCTATCCACTCCTGGATTTTGCCAGACCCTGCTGTTCAAGAGACCAGTCCTTTTGTAGAATTTTCATATTTAATTTTATTAGAAAAATAGAGTTTCATTAGAATCAGTTTATATTGCACAAGCTTTAGCATAAAGAACATATTCAAAGATAATTGCAGTTAAATAAAATAACTATTTCCCATTAAAATAATAAACACTAATAAGCTGGGCTGAGGTGGACTATAGTGGGCTAGCCCCAGCTCCTTTTTTCTTCTCACTTACATCCTCTCTCAATCATGGAATCGAATCCCAGAACAAGACTGGATCTCCATCATTCCATCATTGAATCATTTTTTAAATTTTTCTCACATAACCCATCATCCATTTTCTACACTCTCTAACTCCTCCCTTCTTCTTGGCAATTCTGGCTATTAACCAATTAGCCTCAAGGGGCTGTAACACCTTCTTCCCTTATTCCCATGGAAGTTCAGGTATTTTATCTCTCCTCCAATTAGCTCAGAATGTTGAGTCTTCCACAGGCCTCTCAATTCAATCTTCAACTATATCTCAAACCAGGCTGTAACGGTCTTCAGAAAAACATTCTCAAAGCACTTAGAAAAGCACATTCCAATGTCTTTCAAATCTTCTTCACACAGAACCTGTCAGATTACATCTTACATTTTGCTGACTACATATCATCATGACAGGGTGAAAAAAAGAGAGAGAGAGCATGGTGGAGTCTACTACCGACCACCCAATCAAGGCGGAAACTTTTGAAAAACAAATTTCAAGCATTTCAAAGAGACATGATGGAGGAGTTCAATTTTCCTGATAACTGTTGGGAGACAAATTCTGCCAAGTATGGCCTTTCCAAGAAATTCCTGGCTTGTGTGGCTGACAATTTTCTCCTATAGAAAACTGAGAAAGATCCTAGAGGACTATCTATCCTTGACTTGATTCTAACAAATACAGACAATTTGGTGGAGGAAGTGGCAGTAAGGAGAACTGTAGGTGAGAGTGACCATGTTCTGCTAGAATTCTTGATTTCAAAGGAAACCAAAGCAGAGTGCAGCCACACCTATATACTGGATTTCAAGAAAAGCCAAATTTAACAAACTCAAGACAATTATTAGTAAGGGTCCCCTGGCAGGATATCCTAACAAGAAAAGGAGTCCAAGAAGGATGGGAGCTGAATGAAATTCAACAGGGATAGATGCAAAGTACTGCACCTAGGAGTAAAAAAAAAAAAACACCAAATACACAATAACAAGGTTGGGGATACCTGGCTCAGCAATACTACAAGCAAGAAGGATCTTGGAATCACCAAGAACAAACTAAATATCAGCCAGATATTTAGCTTGGAACAAACTAAATATCAGCGAACAGTGTGATGTGGTTACAAAAAAGGAAAATGCTATTTTAGGCTGCATTAGCAGAAGTATAATCTCCAAATCCTGTGAGGTACAAGTTTCTCTGTATTTGGCACTGGTTAGACCTCATCTTGAGTACTGTGTCCAGTTCTGGTCACCTTCATGCCCTGGATTCATTTAAGTTTTGGACAACACAATTCAAGAAGGATACTGACAAAATGGAACAAGTTCAGAGAAGGGCAACAAGAATGATCAGGGGGCTGGAAAGCCTGCCTTGTGAGGAAAGACCAAAAGAACTGGGCATGTTTAGCTTGAAAAAAGAAGACTAAGAGGAGACATGATAGCACATTTGAAATATTTGAAAGGCTGTCATTCAGAGGAGGGGCAGGATCTGTTCTCAGTTATCCCAGAGTGCAGGACACACAACAAGGTGGCTTCAACACTGGAGGCATTCAAGAGAAATTTAGACAACCACCAGTAGATATCCTTTGATTTGTATTCCAGCCTTGAACAGGGAGTTGGACATGATGGCCATATAGGCCCCTTCCAACCTCATTATTAGAATCATATAATCATTCTTGCCAATGCCCATCCAGTTTGCCTTGACCTGATTGAGAATGGCATTGAGATGCTGGGCAGGAATCAGTCTCTCTTTTTTAACATATAGCTAGTTGCTTTTGATCAAAAGGACACATGCTTTTCCCTGACACAAAACCACATGGCTGGGTCTGGATTATATTATGGTACTTCACTGTTCATGTCTGAAATATCTATAGGTTGTGATGATCCATCATCTTAAGGATCTTGATTTGATATGTTACTCTCATTGCTTGCAGATGTACGTGGGAAATCTGGAACTGATTCTTCATCATTAGTTTCTATGTTTCCATTGCTAAAGCAGTGTAAAATTCTGTAAGTTTTTTCTTTGCCAAGACAGCAGCATTTATTTTGTTCCTTTATTTGGAAACTGACACTTCTTAGCTGCTAACCAATTAATTACAAGAAAGCTTAGCACAACTCTCCACCCATAATTCACACAGGTCCACAGGTGGCTTATATTGATTGCAATTAAGCGGTATGCATGTTTGGTCTTCCTTGAGCCTCTCTGTGGCCTTGCTTCCTTATCTCAGGCATATTCTGTTGTTGTTTAGTTGTTAAGTTGTGTTCGACTCTTCATGACCCCATGGACCAGAGCACACCAGGCCCTCCTGTCTTCCACTGCCTCCCTGAGTTGGGTCAAATTCATATTGGTAGCTTTGATGACACTGTTCAACCATCTCGTTCTCTGTCGTCTCCTTCTCATCTTGCCTTCATATTTTTCCAACATCAGAGCCTTTTCCAGAGAGTCTTCTCTTCTCATGAGATGGCCAAAGTATTGGAGTCTCAGCTCCAGGATTTGTCCTTCCAGTGAGCACTCAGGGTTGATTTCCTTCAAAATGGATAGGTTTGATCTCCTTGCAGTCCAGGGGACTCTCAAGAATTTCCTCGAACACCACAATTCAAAAGCATCAATTCTTCGGTGGTCAGCCTTCTTTAAGGTCCAGCTCTCACTTCCATACATAGGTACTTTAAAAACCATAGCATTGTCTATGCAGACCTTTGTCAGCAAGGTAATGTCACCACTTTTTAAGATGCTGTCTAGGTTTGTCATCGCTTTCCTCCCAAGAAGCAGGTGTATTTAATTCTGTGGCTGCTGTCCTCATCTGCAGTGATCAGGGAGACAATATACTGCCTTGTCGTACTCCTTTCCAATTTTGAACCAATCATTTCTTCCTTATCCAGTTCTAACTGTTGCTTCCTGTCCCACGTATAGATTTATCAGGAGATATATTAAGGTGGTCAGGTACTCCTATTTATTTAAGAACTTGCCATAGTTTGCTGTGATCCACACAGTCAAAAGCTTTTGCGTAGTTAATGAAGCAGAAGTAGATGTTTTTCTGGAACTCTCTGGCTTTCTCCATAATCCAACGCGTGTTAGCAATTTGCTCTCTAGTTCCTCTCCCCCTTCGAAATCCAGCTTGGGATACTACTGAAGCCTGCCTTGGAGGATTTTGAGCATAACTTTGCTACCATGTGAAATGAGTGCAGTTGCGCAATATTTGGAGCATTCTTTGGCACTGCCCTTCTTTGGGATTGGGATGTAGACTGACCTTTTCCAATCCTCTGGCCGCTGTTGAGTTTTGCAAACTTGCTGGCATATTGAGTATAGCACCTTAACAGCATCATCTTTTAAGATTTTAAATAGTTCCACTGGAATGCCATCACCTCCACTCATCTTGTTGCTAGCCATGCTTTCTAAGGCCCACTTGACTTCATTCTCCAGGATGTCTGGCTCAAGGTCAGCAACCACACTTTCTGGGTTGTCCGGGACATTCAGATCTTTCTGGTATAATTCCTCTGTATATTCTTGCCACCTCTTCTTGATGTCTTCTGCTTCTGTGAGGTCCCTCCCATTTTTGTCCTTTATCATGTAGCAAAGACAAATGGTTTGTCTTTTTGAAACCAGGAGGGAGAGTGAATAGCCCAGTTTAGAAGAAAGATGATTATTTAGAGTTTTTAGATATTATTTTATTTAGAAATAGCAGCTTTATTTAACCATTGTAATGTATACATAGGAGTATAGACAGGAGGGATAGACAGGTGGGATAGACAGGAGGGCCTGGTCCATGGAGTCATGAAGAATCGGACATGACTTAACACCTAAACAACAACAACTACTACAATGGATGGATATGTAATGCTGAATGCTTTTGCAGAACAACTGTATACTAATGAAATTATATTATTTCCTTAATAAAAAACAAATACACTTCTTAAGGGAAGAGTTGTCTTTGATACAGCAGGACTCACATCTAAATCCATTGGTGATTTGTTAACAGGTCCTACCTTGCTGGTCTGTTGTGCTTTCTAAGGAAGCCAAAGTCAATGCTTAATTACTTGGAAAGTAAGCAAAGATTTTCTTTTAAGGTCAGGCTTGTTCATGGGGCTTATACTATGCACTTCCGAGGCCTAAGGGACCAACCTCAGAGATACAGATGGTAGCTTTGCACCCACAGTGACTCCCTGTCCAAACATCATACTCTCTTTAGGGAGAGGTGATTGTTACAGGCACGAGTTCAGAATGGTGACTGCCACACCTGGATTGGTAGAGAATGAGAGGTAGAGCTGGGTGTCACCAGCATATTGCTGACTCCTCGACTCAAACCTCCTAATGACCCCCAGTGGTTTCACGTAGATATTGAATAGCCTGGGGGACAGTATAGAACCCCATGGAACCCCGTGACACAGCCGCCATGGATCGGAGCTACTGTCCCCCAGCACCACCTTCTGGACCCGATCAGCCAGATAGGAGTGGAACCACTGTAAAACGGTGCCTCCCATTCTCAACCCAGCCAATCTGTCCAGAAGGACCCCATGGTCGATGGTGTCAAAAGCTGCTGAGAGGTCCAGGAGAATCAACAGGGATGCATTCCCCTGTCTTTCTTGCAGCAAAGGTCGTCAAACAGGGTGACCAAGGCAGTCTCCGTCCCATCACCCGACCTGAAACTCGATTGAAATGGATCTAGATAATCCATTTCATCCAGGAAAGCCTGGAGCTTCCCAGCCACCACACATTCCATAAAAGGGAGGTTCACCACTGGTTGATAGTTAATCACTAGATCTGGGTTCAGATTAGGTTTTTTTAGGAGTGGGCGAATCACTGTCTCCTTTAATGGGACGGGGATCACTCCCTCTCTTAATGAGGAGTTGATGGTCTCCAGAATCTAGGTGTGACTCCTCTCCCCAGCAGATTCCTTTATTAGCCATGATGGGCAATGGTCAAGTTGTGTACTGGTGGTATGAAATGATTCAAGCACCCTGTCCACATCCTCAGGTCGTGACAACTGAAACTCATCCAATAAATTATGACATGTCCAGAGCACTGAACACAAGCTTAGGCTCAGCATCAATGGTGGAGTCCAACTCTTCGCAAATCTGAGCAATTTCCCCCTCAAAGTGTCTAACAAATTCATTATAGCAAGCCACTGAGCAGTCCAGGACCTCCACCAAACCATGAGGCTGAAGAAGGTCCCAGAACACTTGAAATAGCTGTGCTGGATGACACTCCAAGGAAGCAATATGACTGGAGAAATGCTGATGTTTCGCCAGCCATAGTACCACAGAGTAGGCCTGATAAAGAGCTGTGTTTGGTCACAGTTGCAGCGATATTTCCTCCATCTGTGCTCAAGCCGTCTCCCCAACCACTTAATAACCAGAAGCTCCTCTGTATACCATGGAACCATATAGGCTCTGAGGTCAGGGAGAGGGAGCCTAGGTGCAATAATGTCAACCACCCAGGTCATCTCCTTGTACCACAAAGTGACCTGGGCTTTGACAGGAGCGCTGACCATATCAGCTGGAAACTCCCCTAGAGCATTCAGGAATCCTTCAGGATCCATAAGTCTCCGGGGGTGGATCATTTTAATTGATCCCCCTTCCTGCATAGGATAGCAGTGGCAGAGAGTCAAAGATAAACCCACTATATCCAGACCACCATCTCTCCATCCCATTGAGAAAACTAGGTCAAGTGTATGGCCTTTCTCATGAGTTGGGCTGATGACATCATGTCAAGTGTATGGCCTTTCTCATGAGTTGTGCTGATGACTGTCATGGAATGATTTATGTGGTTTAAATCTTGTACTGAAGATGGGATATGTAGTAGTGAACAATGTAAAATGGATTCCATATTGGTTCTCTGTATAAATGATTTCTGCATGCTGACAGTGTATTTTTGCAGAGGGATGTGGGAATGTTTTTCTGTAGGCCTGAGGAGTACATTCCTAGATAAGAAGACTGGACATTTGTTTTGGCTGAATGGCAGACATACTGAGGAAAACAACACCTGTTTCCCATGAGAAGAGAAGAGAGAAGATAAAGAGGGACTGTTTACCTGACTTCATGCTGTGATTGGATGACAGCGTGAGAGACAGAGAAGAAGAGAGGTTTCCAGCTAAGCTTGAAAAAGGAACTCTTATTATGGACAATAGTCTTTTTCCTGATTTCTCATTTTTGGACCTTTTTGGACTACAGTTTGCTAGGTCTTGTTGCCTGCTGTGCAGTGCAGGTACAGTAACAGACTGATAGAGATGTAGGTAATTAGGTGGAAAGGGGGGCTTTAAGCCTTTAGCCCACCCTAATATAGCTTTTTATAGATTTTTCTAGGATTTTTAGTGTTTTTGTATTTAAAGAGAATTGTTGCTTCATTTACATTTTGTATCATTCCTTGAAAATGATAACATGCTGGTTTATGCATTAAACTGATTTTATTTTGTGAATTTCTATATTTTTCTTAATAAAATAATAATTATAAAAATCAATTGGTCTCTTGAACAGTGGAGCTGTCTTAGTAATACCCTGAGGGGGAATTATTAGGCCGCATTTTGTTACTGAGTCCTATCCAGATTGAGCAGAGTAAGTCTACTGACTTCATAGCTCATGTGTCTTTCTTTTTTGGAATTTTTTAAGGTTGCTGAAGTATCTTTTTAGGGCAGACTTGTAAGCAGAAGTGTTGGGGCGGCCCTCGGTTGAAGTTACCAGGACTCGACTCAGCCTAATGAGGGAGCACAAGCTTCTAATTACTCTCTGTCCAACTGGTCAAGCATCTCTTAGGAGAGCTGATCGCTGACAATGACATGGTTGTCATGGTGGTCATAACAGTTTCCCGAAGGAGGAAAATGGCGGCGCGAACTCCATCTCCCGCCTGGACCCTGTCGCTGCTGTTGCTGCTGCTGCTATTCCTATTTGTTGACTATTGCTCCCTTTGGGGAGCTGGGGGCTCGTCCTGGTAATAACTCTCACATCTTAGCACCCCTAAGCATCTGACTTAATAGGACTACCAGCACAATAACATCAAAGGGACAAGATTCTGATGGTAGTGGAGGACAGACGAGAGTTATATGTGGGGGATAAATTTTGTGGGTTTTTCTTTTTATCTTATTTTATTATATGTAAATTATTGTAATTTTTTTGTATTTGGTGTATATTTGTTTATCTGATGTCCATTAGTTTTACGTTGTTATATTGTGCATGATTATTTTTTGTTTGTTATTTGATTTGTTTATATTGTATATGATAATTTCTGTTTTATTTGATTGTTTATATTAGGTTGTACCTTTGTCTTTCTCTTCCCCCTTTCTTTTCTTTTTCTCTTTTTCCCTCTTCTTTTCTTTTCCCCTCCCATATTTCCTCTCCTCCCCTCCTTCCTCTCCCTTTCTTGTCATGGAATGGAACCCTGCCCTCCCAGTGAGGGGCCCCAAAACATCTCTGTGATCACGGGTAGGGGTAGATATGGCGTTGGCACCACCCCTGCTCATGTTCGAAGAACGGCAGGCAGATGTCTGCAAGCTGTTTGTTGTTCTGAGACGGTGACCAACCCCCAGTATCGAGGTAGCCAGACCAGCCAGCCTTCCACTCTACGACTGGTGTTGTTGAATGCCAGGTCTGTATCCAACAAGGTCCAAGAAATTCATGACCTTATCTTGGAACAGAATGCAGACCTGGCATGCATAACCAAAACCTGGATAGGCAGAGAGGGGGGTCCCTCCTAGCACTCATCTCTCCGCCCGGTTATGCTGTCCAACACCAGGGTAGACTGGAGGGGCAGGGGGGAGTAGCCATTGTCTATAAATCCAGCTTGGTGGTTGCTAGGCGCTCCTCAGTGGTAAAGCCAGGTCTTGAGGCTCTTCACGTGTCGATTGTGGCCAGGGATGGTATTGGGATCTTGCTGGGTTACCATGCTCCCCGCGACCCAGCCATCTCCCTACCGGAGCTGGTGGACTTTGTCTCCACGGCACTGTTGGGTTCCCCAAAGCTATTGGTTTTGGGGGATTTCAACGTGCATGCGGGGGCAGAGTCTTCCAGGCCAGTTCTTGAGTTCTTGGAGACCATGGCCTTCATGAACATGTCCCAACATGTCAACGGCCCCACCCACGTGGGTGGCCACACACTTGATCTGTTTTTTTCCACCAATGAGAGCGACAGTGGTCCGATGGTGACTGACCTTGAGTCGGTACCCTTGTCATGGTCAGACCACCACCTAATAAAATGCACCCTCAAAATGGCTCTCCCCCCTTGCAGGGAGCAGGGACTGTAACGGAACCCAAAGTATGATGTCATTCCTGCATGTCAATCAGGGGATGGAGCAGGAGGGGTGGAGTCAGAATGACAGTTGGAACACCTGGTTGAGACAGTTAAGGGGTTGGAATCAGAGAGAGAGAGAGAGGTTCAGGCAGAGTTAGGGACCAGAAGTTATTAAGAGGGTGCTAGGATTCAGGAGTAGCAAAAAGGGTTAAGGAAGGGAATTGAAAGAGTTAAAATATAGTGAACAAGCAGGAATGAATGCCTAAGTACAACAAGAGAAATATTGACATGATCTGATATACGTTAACACCTGATTTATTATACATGAACATATGAAACAGTTATATTTGATTCTCTTTATGATTTGTTCAATAATAAAAGAATATGTATTCAAAACCCTTGATTCCTGAAACTGTATGACCCTTTGGGGTGACAGCTCCTGAGTGTGTGGGATTTGATTTGGTATTAATATAATACCTGGTGGCAGCGAAAAGGGCGTATTTACCTTTGTGGAGCCCAGAGGTATAAAGGGCACAAAGGGGTATCGCCACAGGGACCTATTGTCATGGTCCACCCTCGAAGGCTACTGGATCTGGCTGGATTCCAGGATGCCATGAGAGGTGTTACGGCTGACCTGGCTGGCGCTCCTGTCGAGGCTCTGGTTGATGGTTGGTTCGCCGCCGCGACTAGGGCTGTAGACATGATTGCTCCTAAACGCCCTCTCCATTGCAGAGACCGCCCGGCGCCCTGGTTTAACCAGGATCTCCGGGCGTTGAAGCGGGTCAGGAGATGGCTAGAGTGCAAATGGAGAAAGGACCCGACGGATTTTAATTGGATAGCTGTTAAGGTCACTACTAACCTTTACCTGGCCGAGGTAAAGGCTGCCAGTCGAGCATACTTCGCTAACCGGATAAGCGAAGCGTCCAACCAGCAGGCGGAATTATTCCATATAGTACGCGACCTCTCCGGAGTTGGTCTGAGTGATGGGCCTCCCCCTAGCTTCTCGCCAGACCAATTTGCAGCATTTTTAAAATCAAAAGTGGAGGCCATCCACCGGGACCTCTCTCCTTTTTTGAATACAGTGAGTCGAGCTGAGATGTCCAGCGCTCCGTCTTGCCCGGTGATTTTTGATTCTTTTCAGCCGGTCACGCCTGACTCTGTGGCCAGGGTGCTTGATCGCTGTCGTGCCACCACCTCCTCCTTGGACCTTTGCCCGGCCTGGCTACTCAAATCAGCCAGGCCTTTAACAACGGAATGGGCCACGGCTATAATTAATGGGTCTTTCCTTGAGGGCAGATTTCCATCCGCCCTGAAGGACACACTCATTAGGCCCATTAGGAAGAAACCCAGTTTGGTGGCGGATGAAATTGGGAATTATAGGCCCGTCGCCAATGTTTCTTTCCTAAGCAAGGTTGTCGAGAGGGTGCTGGCCGATCAGCTTCAGGCGCTCCTGGATGAAACAGCTGCCCTGGATCCATTTCAGTCGGGCTTCAGGCCGCACCACGGGACAGAGACGGCATTGGTCGCCCCTGTGTGATGACCTATTGAGGGAGGCCGATAGGGGCAAAGTGTCTCTGCTGGGCCTCCTCGATATCTCAGCGGCCTTCGATACCATTGACCACGGTATCCTCCTGGGGAGGCTCTCTGAGTTGGGAATAGGTGGCTTGGCATTGGCCTGGCTCCGTTCCTTCTTGGAGGATTGTCCCCAGAGAGTGCAGCTTGGGGAGAGTGTCTCAGCCCTGTGATGCCTCAATTGCGGGGTTCCACAGGGGTCGATTATCTCCCCAATGCTGTTCAACATCTATATGAGGCCGCTGGGTGGGGTCATCAGGGAGTGTGGAGCCCGGTGTCACCAGTACACTGATGACACTCAACTCTACATCTCTTTTCCACCTACCGCAGGAGACGCCGTCCTGTCCCTCCAGTGCTGCCTGGGGACTGTACTGCAATGGATACAGGAGAACGGGCTGAGGCTGAACCCGGACAAGATGGAGGTACTGAGGGTGGGCGCCCCCACAGTTGGGGGTTTGGGAAACTCCCTCACTTTTGGGGGGTGACTCTTCCCACCAAGGATGGGGTCCGCAGCTTGGGGATCCATCTGGACCCGGCGCTCACTATGGAATCCCAGGTGACGTCGGTGGTCTGCACCGCCTTTTTTCACCTCAGGCGGATAGCCCAGCTGCGGTCCTACCTTGATGTGGGGGCGCTCAATACCTTGGTGCATGCGCTCGTAATCTCGAGATTAGACCCCTGCAATGCGCTCTACGTGGGGCTACCTTTGAGGCTGCTGCGGAAATTACATGTGGTGCAGAATGCGGAGGCCAGATTAATCAGTGGTGTGAAAAAATACCAACACATTTCACCCACTCTGGCCGCACTGCATTGGCTGCTCATCCGATTCCGCATCGACTTCAAAGTGTTGATGCTTACCTATAAAGCCCTAAATGGTTTAGGGCCTCGATACTTGGCGGAATGACTACTCCCACCAAGATCTACCCATGTCACTCGTGCGAGCCAGGAGGTGAGGCTGAGGAGCCTAACGCCGAGGGAGGCCCGGAAAGAAAAGACAAGAAATCCGCCCTTCTCGGTGGTGGCTCCCTGCCTCTGGAACAACTTACCTCCTGAGACTTGCGGGGATCCCTCGCTGGCTACCTTCAAGAAGCAATTAAAAACTTGGATGTTTTGGCAGGCCTTCCCATCACATAACTCATGACCTCTTTCTTTCTCCCTTTCTGTGCTATGTTTTGTGTTTTCCCATCATAATGTAGTGTTTAATGGTTTAGAATTGTTATTTACATGTTTACTGTATTATTTTTTTAAGATTGTTAGCCGCCTAGAGTGGGATACAAATAAAATAAAAAAAATAAAAAAATAAATAATAATAATAAGTCTTGAGCTGCCCCGTTACGTGGCCTCAGCATGGAGGTTGAGGTCCCCCAGTACCAAAAAGACTGGGGGTCCTCACCACCAGGTCCAAGATCACCTCCATTAGCTCAGGTAGGGAGACTGTTGGTAAGCAGCAGGGTGGGCAATACACCAATATAATCCCCAGTCTGTCTCTTGAGCCCAACACACAATACAGGCCCTCAAGACCATTTCCCAATGTTTTAGTTTTTACTGATTCATATTTGGTTACTTTAGGTAGAGAAGTGGTTTTTGTGGGGCTCAGGGAAGAAGAGAGAGAGGAAGAGAGCCAAGGGTGAGGGATGGATAGATGTGATTTGTTAAGGAGGGTTCATCATTTGCACCATGTTCCATGGTAAATCGAGCAATGGAAAAAAACCTCTGTAGTGTCCCTTCCTGTGTTGATGCTTATTTTGCTTAATAGTTAATCCAGAACTGAGTAGGGACATGAGCCAGCACAAGGAAAGCCCTGCTGGAAAAGGAAGATCCCTAAAGCAGGACACACTTACAATAAACTCTTTTAAAAGCCCTCTTCTTCCTGCAGACCAGTGTTCCCCCTGCAATGCCTTTGCCCTGAGTGACTGCCACTCAGTTTGTAAACGCGTGTTTGGAGAACGCGTGAAAGCCTGGACAGAGAGTAATCAGGAGTTTGCACACGCTAAAATGGGCTGAGGGAATCCTGGCGCTCAGCTAGCCGTGCTACAACCCTCCTTCTTACAAGTCTGCCCACATAAGAACACCCTTGTACTCTCAGATATTACAGTTAGAAAAACATGTGGGCTTTGTAGTCCTTAGACTTAACTTGCACCACAGACAGGACTCCTTAAGTATGCTAGGTCCAGGCAGCACTCTCAAATGACCCTAAGACAAGTGTTACTGTTCAGGAAACCAATTGACTTTTATAATCATTATTTTATTAAAAAATAAGCATGTTACTAGGTATCAAAACCAAACTAAGCCAAAGCAAGTAAATAAGCATTGTGTTAGTTATTTATAACTCTGTAGCAAAGAAAACATGAAAAATAGAAAAGTGTTCAAAAATCTTACAAAAATACAAAAAGCCATTGAAAAGAATAAAAACAGTTCCAGTCCAGTAATTCATCAGGAAAAACAAAATAATCCAAACATGTGAGCAAAAGGCTATAGTCCTCAGTGATCCTGTATAATAAAAATCCTGTACCAAAAGGAAAAATCCAGTAAATGTCCCATTGTCCTTAGAAAATTACAAGAGCATAGTCCATATGAAGTATTCCAAAAGTAAGAGCCCATAGAGAAATATTTCATAGGAAATAGTCCTTAGGTAAAAGCCCATAGGTCCAAGGGTAATCCAGTATAGTATAAGGATCAGTCCATGTAAAGATTGGTCACAAAAGACTTCAGGGTTGGCCATGAAAGACATTAGGATGAGTCACGAATGACTGAAGAGTCGGTCTTGAAAGACAATGTCCATAGGCAAAATGTTCCTTTTTCAAGAGAAACTGGCAAGGGCTTATCGCACCTTCCCACGATGTCATCCAATCAGAGTTTGTTACTAGGCAAACAGTCCTGTTGCACCACATGACTTCTTTCCCATACACACCAGATGTTATTTGGGTTACTGTGGTATAGCAAAGAGTCACAACAATTTCCATCTATCTAATCACACCGAGTCCTTTCTCAGGCTCTCAGAATAACATTCTCTCTGCTCACCTAGAAAACAACCTGTCAGCATAGCATAGATACTTTATACAAAGAAACAAGATGGAACCTCTCTTGTTCATTTCTTAATTACAAACCCCATATTCCTTACAAGATTTTAATTCAAAAACCCATCTCATCACACCAGATACTTGTTTTCCTTGGCTCAAGCAAAGATCTGGAGTGGATCTCCAGTTCCTTCCAGCTAAGTAGAAGGAAACAGGGAATCTGCTCCAGATCTTTGCTTCACAAGGAGAGCAAAGATCTTCTTCCTTTGCCTACCCAGCCTGGAAATAAAGAGATGTCACAGGTTGTTGGGTTAAAACTTGGGCCACATTTTTATTAACTATTTAAACTAAATCCTTCATCTACAAGGGGGCCTAACATAGTGCAATATTTATCCAAATCCAGTGTAGCCTTTACCTCAAGATTCTAAAGCAGGGCGAGTTCCTATTTCTGAATCGTGCTGTCTTGTTCAGGTGCCCCGTGATGGGGTAACCCCCACTGCCTCAGTCCACCAAGCCTCATGACCCTAGGTGAACTGCTGCCTGGGAGGTCCCCTTAATAAAAGGCCACCTCCTCTCGGAGTCCTGCTCACCAAACATGATGTTTTTTGCACCATGTGTCCTCCAGGAACTCACAAAACTCTTCCCCTTGCACTACCCACCATGGCATGGGGCTATTTATATGCCCCAAGCCCGCAATCACAGCCCAAAATTTTGGCACATACATAGGTCTTGAACCTGTCTGAAGACCACCATCCCATCATTTTATTTGCTTCTCCCCATATCCTAAAGCTGCCACTGTGGATGCTGCTCCTATGCAAAATGAGTGGGTGCCAAATTTCCATCCCACTATTCCTGCTTCCTTAACCCCCTGGGAGGTAACTGTCCAAAACTGGTATCTCGTGAAGGGTGAGTAGTCTTTTTTGTGGCAAAATAGATCACCTGCTGAGCTCCCCTGCAATTCAACATGTTTGGAAATGGCTGTGACCGGGCATAATTCCCCAATTGAACAACGCCCTAAACTTATAGCTTGTTTTTTTCGTAATTGATCTGTCTTGGATCATTGAAAATGGAACGAAACCCTGTCTTCAGAGACCAATAGGTCATCCATCTGTAACACCACTTTGAATTGTCTACTTTTGATGCCCTTACTAACTTGCTTACTCTAAAAGCCCCAAAGAATGCACACAGTATTGCTGCCTTAAATAGTTTTACCTCATTTTCTTTGCTGCACTCCACAGCCCAAACATGACCCAATTGGACTAGGATATTTGGGGACATAGGAGTATGCCTTGTCGCAAACACGGGTTCGAAAACACACGTGTAAGCTTGGACAGAGAGCAATCAGGAGTTTGCACATGCTAAAATGGGCTGAATGAGTCCAAATTCAGCTAGCCATAATACAACACTCCTTCTCACAGGTCTGCCCACATAAGAACACCCTGGTACTCTCAGATATTATTGTGAAAAGGTCAAGTGGGCTTTGTAGTCCTTAGACTTAACTTGCACCACTGACAGGACTCTAAGTAAGCTAGGCCGAGGCAGCACTCTCAGATGACCCTATGACAAGTGTACTGTTCAGGAAACCAAATGAGTTTTATAATCTTTATTTTATTAAAGAAAAAGCATGTTACTAGGTATCAAAGCCAAATTAAACCAAAATAAATAAACTAGCATTGTGCTGTTTAGTTACATAGATGTAGTGAAGCAAAGAAAACATGAAAAATATAAAAGAGTTCAAAAACCTTACAAAAACACAAAAAGACATTAAAAATAATAAAAACAGTTCCAGTCTAGGAAATCATTAGTAAAAACAAAATAATCCAAGTAGGTTATAAAAAGGCTATAGTCCTCAGTGATCCTATAGAATAAAAATCCCTTAACAAAAGTAAAAATCCCTTATATGTCCCATAGTCCTTAGAAAAGAAAAATCCAGTAAATATACCATAGTCCTTACAACATTACAAGAGCATAGTCCATATGGAGTATTCCAAGAAAAGAAGTCCATAAAGAATATTCCATAGAACAGTCCATAGAAAATAGTCCATACACAGTCCTTAGGAAAAATCCCATAAGTCCAAAAGTAATCCAGCAAAGCATAGGAACCAGTCCATGTAGGTAGGCCACCAGCCTGTCTCGTAAGACATTAGGGTGAGTCCCAAATGGCTGAAGAGTAGGTCACGAATGACTGAAAGGTCGGTCTTGGAAAGACAATGTCTATAGGCAAAAAGTTCCTTTTTCAAGAGTAACTGGCAAGGGCTTAATGCACCTTCCCACGATGTCATCCAATCAGAGTTCGTTACTAGGCAAACAGTCCTGTTGCACCACATGACTTCTTTCTCATACACACCAGATGTTATTTGGGTTACTGTAGTTTATCAAAGAGTCACAACAATTCCCATCTATCTAATCACACAGAGTCCTTTCTCAGGCTTTCAGAATAACATTCTCTCGCTCGCCTAGAAAACAACTTGTCAGCATAGCAAAGATACTTTATACAAAGAAACAAGATGGAACCTCTCTGGCTCATTTCTTAATTACAAAACCCATATGCCTAAAAAAAAATTTAACTCAAAAACCCATCTCATCACATGCCTATCTTCCTGTCAACCTCTTTCTTTGTTCCATCCCTCAATCATTTTCTTAATTCAAAAATCACTAGCTGCATCTGGACATCCTTGTGCCTTGGCAGAAAAGGCCAGGACTGACATCCTCCCTTGAATTGCAGGAGGAGCCAGACCTTTGCGATGAAGATGGACTCCGAACTGCTGTAAATTGTCCACTGTCATAGGCCAGGGTCTACCCAGACCTTCCTCATTACAAAATGCAAAGAATTCATCAGAAGCAGCTGTACCTGGTACTGGGAGCAATTGCTTGCCCTGTTGGCTTAAATCCTCCAATGCTCCATACCTCTTTTTTTTAACTTTTAATCCTTACTGCATTTTAAAACAAAATTATAAAAATAAGTAAATACTTATCACAATATTAGCACATAACCAAAATGACTTTCTATTATCTCTTTCACAAAACTCTAAGTTTTTAACATTTTACTTCCTTATTTTCCAACCAGACATTTATTTTCTTTGCAATCTTGATAATACCTTTCTTAATTCTTAGTTTATATCCATATTAACAGTCTGCTTTACTTTTTTTTATTTCTGTTGAGAGCAGTTCTGCGTCTAACTTAAACCTAAGTCACTTGGTACAGGTTTGAAATCTTTCTTCCATTTCTCTCTAAGATAACTCAGTACTTTTCCCCATTGAGATTCATGCTTCATTCTACTCTTTCCTTTCAATGAGTCTGTTAGTTTCTCCATTAATACAGTGGTGCCTCGCTTAACAATTGCCTCGTTTAGCGATGAATTCGCATAACGATGTGTTTTTTTAGAAAATAATATGCACCGTATAACGATGTTTCCTATGGGAGATTTTTGCTTAGCGAAGTTTGGGACCATGCTTCGCATAACGAATGCGATTTTAGGTCCCCTGCTTCACTTAACGATTTTTTTCAATTAAAAAAGTGTCTTAGAAGGGTCAAAAATGGTTCTAAATGCTTGGATTCGTTAGAGGACCCCCTAAGTCATGTGCAAACCTGATTTGGCTTTGATCTGACTTTTCGTTAATTTATGGTTAAGTTTTTTTTCGGCCCATAGGAACCAATGGACCTGTCAAAATCTGACAGCTCCATGCTTTCCTATGGGGGAGAAAACAATTCGCCAAAAATTAACGAAAGTTCAGATCAAAGCCAAATCAGGTTTGCACACGACTTAGGGGGTCCTCTAACGAATCCAAGCATTTAGAACAGTTGCTGAGTCTTCATTAATTTTTTGTGAATTTTTTCTTCCCCCATAGGAAATAATGGAGCTGTCAGATTTTGACAGCTGTCAAAAGTTGGGGGGGAAAATTCACCCTAAATTAACGAAAAGTCAGATCTAAGCCAAATTACATTTGCACCCATTTTAGAAGGTGCAGAAGCTATTCCAAGCATTTAAAACCATGTTTACCCCTTGTATGACACATTTAAAATTGCAAAAATTGACTTCGCAAAGCCATTGAACTGTATTGAGTCAGCCTCAATACATTCCAATGGAGGAAACATTGTTTCGCTTAGCGATGTTTCCTATGGGTTTTTTCGCTTAACGACGGCAATCCGTTCCAATTGGAACGGATTAACCGGTTTCCAATGCATTCCTATGGGAAATGGTGTTTCGCATAGCAATGGTTTCACATAGCGATGTTTTTTTCGGAACAAATTAACATCGCTATGCGAGGCACCACTGTATTAGTTCCTGTAATTATATTAAACAATCCTCCAACCAAAGGTTCCTCCTTGTCTTTCCATTGTTTTGCCACTTGATTTCTGGCTGCGCCTAATACGTATAAAGACATTTTTGTCTCTCGTCTAGAGTTTAGCTTTACCATATTGAACAAATAAGTTTCAGGTTTCATCTCCATTTTTATTTTTAAATCTATGGTGATTATTTTTTTTCTATTTTTTCCAAAATTTCCTAATAAATTTACATCCCCACCACATATGACATAGTGATCCTTTTATTGTTTTACATCTCCAACATTTATCTTTCTCATTTTTCTTCACTTTTGCCAATTTCTCTGGTGTCATATACCATCTATATAATATTTTATTTAAGCCTCCTAGAGTGGTCAAATTGACCAGATAGGCTGGAGGAAACCCACGAGCAGACCACAGAAGGCTGGTGATGCTGAAAGGCAAGGGTGTGCTCTGTCTTGCAGGCTGCACGCAGCTGGTCTTCTCATGGGTTTCCTCCAGACCACCACCCGGCGGTCATTTTCTTTGACTTTCCCTATCTCCCTTGGAATTTGTTTCCCTTCTCTTCTCTGCTAGTTGTAAGGCCTCATTGGACAGCCACTTTTCTTTCTTGCATTTCCTTTTCTTGGGGAACATTTTTGTTGCTGCCTCCTGTACAATATTACGAGCCTCCATCCATAGTTCTCCCAGCACTCTGTCCACCATATCTACTTCCTTAAATCTGTTCTTCACTTCCACTGTGTATTCATAAGGGATTTGGTTTAGATTATACCTGACTAGCCCAGTGGTTTTTCCTACTTTCTTCAGTTTAAGCTTGAATTTTGGTATAAGAAGCTGATGATCAGAGCCACAATCAGCTCCAGGTCTTGTTTTTGCTGACTGTATAGAGCTTCTCCATCTTTGGCTGTAGAGAACATAATCAATCTGATTTCGGTATTGCCCATCTGGTGATATCCATGTGTAGAGTTGCCTCTTGCGTTGCTGGAAAAGAGTGTTTGTGATGACCAGCTTGTTCTCTTGACAACATTCTATCAGCCTTTGTCCTGATTCATTTTGAACTCCAAGGCCAAACTTACCTGTTGTTCCTTTTATCTCTTGACTTTAGCATTCCAATCCCCTATAATGGGAAGAACATGTTACTTTGATGTCAATTCTAGAAGGTGTTGTATGTCTTCATAGAATTGGCCAATTTCAGCCTCTTCAGCATTGGTGGTTGGTGCATAAACGTGGATGACTGTGATGTTGAAAGGTCTGCTTTGGATTCATATTGAAATCATTCTATCATTTTTGAGATTATATCCCAGTACAACTTTTCCCACTCTTTTGTTGACTATGAGGGCTACTCAATTTCTTCTATGGGATCCTAGAGTGGACGAGTCACCCAGATAGGCGGGGTATATATCAAATAAATAAATAAATAAATAAATAAATAAATAAATAAATAAATAAATAAATAAATAAATAAATAAATCATCATTATCATCATCATCATCATCCTTGCCCACAATAGTAGATAACATAATTGTCTGAATTGAATTTGCCCATTCCTGTCCATTTTAATTAACTGACACCCAGGATGTCAATTTTTTTTCTTGCCATCTCCTGTTTGACCACATCCAGCTTACCAAGGTTCATAAATCTTATGTTCCAGGTTCCTATGCAATATTTTTCTTTGCAGCATTGGCCTTTCCTTCGACTTCCAGGCGCGTCCACAGCTGAGTGTCCTTTCGGCTTTGGAC
The DNA here is from genome assembly GCF_051106095.1 of Pogona vitticeps. Taxonomy (NCBI): domain Eukaryota; kingdom Metazoa; phylum Chordata; class Lepidosauria; order Squamata; family Agamidae; genus Pogona; species Pogona vitticeps. The sequence goes on along the minus strand of NC_135793.1, from coordinate 12,589,729 downwards.
CAACCACTTAATTACTGGCCATCTTTCCCTGATGTTTTACTGAGGTAATTTTTATTGAAGGGTTTCTTGCTGTTGTGCCAGTTCTGCCTGTAAAATTTTACCTCAGAGAACTTGTGGTTTCAAATCTCAACAATGTAATCAGCTTTTTCACCGGCTTCTAGTAAATTTTTAGGATTTTTGTCTTTGACTAAATAACACAATTCCCCAGGCAAAAATAGAATAAAATTGTTCTAACTCAATCACATTTTTCATCTGTTCTAGAGAAGTGACATTTTCACGTTCCATCCATTTGTCCAAATATTGAATCAATTTAGCCCCTACCTGAGAATAGGATTCTTCAGGCTTTTTGGTAAGGAAACAAACTTTTCTCCTCAGGATTTCTGCATTTATGCGAAATCTTGAATATACCATTTTTATAGGCCTCAAAAACATATATGCTAATACCTGTGCACTAGAGGATTGTGGGAGGAATACCCAGCCCCTGATGGGGGTCCCGCGGGGCACCCCAAAACACTGAGGAGCTCTCTTAGCCTCTGGCAAGACTGAGGCTGTGCAGCCCTGTTCTGAGTGGGAGGTGCAGCCAGAGGGTCACCATGCCTTGGGGGGGTAGGGCACAGAAGGGGGCAGGAGGTACAAGGGCCACTCCAACTCATAACTTGAAGGGGAAATACTATGGTCATGAATGTGGTTTTCCCAGGGTGAGGCTCATCCATTGCACTTCAGGTGTGCTGATCCCTATGATTTCCCCAAATGTGGGGAACTGCATAATTTGTGGTAGTGGGGGATTGCATTTGTGCTTCCCCTGGACTTTTTAGAATCTCTTTACCCTTTGGTCCTTGGCTGTTTTCACCATCTTCTGCCATTTAAATTTGCAGCCATAGGCCCATTGGCCCTGCTGGCTTTCCAGGAGGCAAATCCTGGAAAGCCAGCAGCTCAGATGGCAGAGCAGCAAGGTCCAATGCAGCTGCCACAGTGAGCAGCCTCTGGTGCTGGTTTGGAGTCCTTCTGGCACAGTGGTGGAACTGTGGGAGGCTTCTGGGTGGGGGTGGCTAAAGGGGTTTTGAACCATTTTTTTACAGTATTCACTCCATAAGACACTATGGAGTGAAAAATATAGTAATTAATGCGTTCCAATGGGGGGGAAATCATCTTGCGAAGCATTGGTTGTTGTTTTTTTTAAAAAAACTGTCTTGCAAAGCATAGACCAAAACATCATCTTGTGAAAATCGTCCATAGGAATAACCATCTTGGGATGCGCCACAGCGACCGCAAAAACCCATCGTCTTGTGGATTAATCATCCCACAAGGCACCACTGTATTAATATTCTAGCACTTGTCATAAAATTGGAAATCAATTCTTTTGAACAATAATCAAGTTCTATCTTATCAAAAATTGACAACAAAGCAATTTTAGAATTGAATTCTATATCTTTTCCGAATATATCACATATTTCCTTAAAAATCAGTTTCCAAAATTTCTTAATCCATTTACACTCCAACCACATATGATAATTTGTGCCAGTTTCTTCATCACATTTCCAACAAGCTTTACAATAATCTGAATTTATTATATTCAATTTCACCGGAGTCATATACCATCTTAAACCAATTTAATTTTTTTCCTTTATTCTTACCGACACTAATCTTAAAACTCTCATCCTCCAAATTTTTATCCAATCCTCTATTTTAATTTCTGTCTTTAAATCGTTTTCCCAAATTGATTTCAAACTTTCTGTTTCTATCTTTTTTCCTCTTGTTCCAAAATTAGGTCATTCTACTTACTACTCCCTTTGTCAAAGCATCTTTCTGCATGTCTTCATATAATGGTAGAAATTGTTCATACTTAGTACGTTCTCTGCATTTGCCATTAGTTTTCAGCCATTCATTTGTCCAACTATCTAATTGGATATAATTATACCATGATAATGTATTCGTTTGAAGTTTAACTATAATCTGATCCTTCAATCTCGTTTTAATCATCCAATCCTTCAATCTGGCAAATTTTTTGTCCTTAAAAAAAAAAATCTAATTTTTTAAACTATAACATAAACATAAAATACATAAACCAAAATACAAATTAACTGTGTTCCCCACCACCATAGACAGGACCTCTTGCAATAATTCTCTTCTTTCTCCACCTATATTCTTCTTCTTTTATTGTCCTTTTCTCCAGAACTGCATTGATTCTTGATTTGGAGCTTTCTCTTTTCCTCTTGTTAACACATATATTCCAAAAATCTGCCCCATATGTCATAGAAATTATTCTCTTTTATCTCTCCTTTCTTAGCCTTTAAATTACAAGTTACCTTATCATTTATAACTATATTCCATATTTCATTATACCATTCTTCCATTCAAAATTCAGATTTTGATTTCCATTGCCTAGCTATTAATAATTTAGCTGCTGTTAATAAATTAGCAATCAATTCTTTAGTCATCTTATCATATTCCACATTTTCAAATATTGATAACAGAGCAATCTCAGGATTAAATTCTATATATTTTCCACATAAATCATTTAGTTCTTTAAAAATTAGTTTCCAAAATCTTTGTACTTTTTCACATTCCCACCACATATGAAAGTATGTACCAATTTCCTTCTCACATTTCCAACAGACATTCAGATAACTAGCATTAATTTTATTCAGTTTTATCAGTTTCAAATACCATCTTAAACCCAATTTGAAAATTTTTTCTCTTATTCTCACTGACATAAATCTTAAGACCCTCATTTTCCATATCTTCCTCCATTCTTCCTCATTTATTCTTTTTCCTAAGTCTTGTTCCCACACTAACTTCAATCTTTCTTTCTCACTCTCTTCTTCTAAGTTAAGCAGGAATCTATAAATTTTATTCACTGCTCTCTTTACTGAATCAGTGATGTGAATATCTTCACATGATAAAAGGAATTGTTCATACTTAGTATATTCTCTACCTTTATTATATTTCTTTACCCATTCATTAGTCCATCTTTCTAACTGCAAATAGTTCAGCCATGAAATATTCTTATTCTGAAGGATTTGTTTCATTCGATCTTTTGATCTCATTTTATGCAACCAGTCTTTTAATCTAATCACTTTTTTTCTTTAAACAATTCCACATAAACTTTCATATTGACAGGAAAATTCTTTATTTCAGTGACTAGTCTTAATGGAGAATTAAATGGTCATAAATTCTTTTTATACTTATATCAGTTGTTTAACATTGTCTTTAAAAATGAGTTATTAATTTCACTTATTTTCTATTTCTTGATCGTATCAAATAAATTTTTTCAATATCTACCTGTAATTCTGATGATTCCATTTTCCACCAAATTAACCTTTCTGAATTATATATAATTTCCCCAATAAACCTCAACTGATTAGCCAGATATTTTTTTTATATATTTGGTATACCTATACCACCTTTTTTCATTGTTTTATAGCAATTCTTTTTATTTATTCTGGCTCTGTTCCCTTCAATACAGTATTTATTTATCATTCCATGCGAATATTTAAAATTATCCTCTGTTAGCTGTATTGGTAACATTCTAAATAAAAATAATAATTTTTGGCAAAATTTTCATTTTTACCAGTGCAATCCTTCCAAACCAAGAAAGTTTAAAGTAGTATATTCCTGTAACCTCTTTTAGTTTATTATAATTATGTTCCTTTATCTTTTGAATATCTTTTACTAAATCTATACCTAAATATTTAACTGTTTTACATATCTTAAAATCATATTTATCAGCAAACCTTTCTTGTTCTATTTTATTATGATTAAACAACATTATTTCAGATTTTTGCCAATTTACACGTAATCCAATTATTTTTCCAATTTTTTCCAAATTAATTTTAATTCTATCTATACTTTCCAATGGATTTTTCACCATCAATAGGGAACCATCAGCAAATAAATTTATCTTTATTTTATTATATTCTCACATACCTTCTATCAAATCAATTCTTATTGCATTTGCAAGTATTTCAATAATCAAACAAAACAGAACTGGAGAAAGAGGGCAGTCTTGTCTTGTGCCTCGGCCTAGAGCTATCTGTTATGTCATCCCATCATTAACAATTATTGCCGAAGTATTCTTCACTTATAATTGATCTATTACCCCTCTAAATTTCTTTCCAAACCCCCAACCCTTTAAAAGCATCTTTAATGTTGTCCATTCTACACAATCAAATGCCTTTAAAAATCTAATGGTGGTGGGGAACACTGTTATTGTGTTTGAGTTTATATGTTTTTATGTATGATTTGTTTTTTGTTATAGTTATAGAAATAAATAAAAATATTTGGGGAAAAAAATCTAATGATAAAATACCTGCCTTTAAATTATCTTTTTCTGTACTATATACAATATTCAAAACACTCCAAGTTAAATTTCCTATTTGTCTGCCCTTTAAAAACCCATTTTGATGCTCTTTAATATATTTTGTAATAAACTTGTTCATTCTATTTGCCAGGATTGCAGTAAATATCTTTGCATCTTGATTTAATAATGAAATAGGTCTATACAAACTTGGATCTGTCAAATCTTTATTGGGTTTTGGAATAAGAGTTATAAGTGAATGTTTACAAGAGTCTGGTATTTTTTCTCCTCCCAATGTCCCATTATAAAGTATTTTTGACTTGGGGATCAGTATTGATTTAAAAGCTTTATAATATTCTGATCCCATTCCATCAAAGCCTGGAGTTTTACCATTTTTTAGTTTGTTGATGATCTCTGTAATCTCTTCATCCTTTATCTCTTTTTCTAATTCTATTTTATCATTCTCTAGTAGTTTACTCTTAACATTTTCTTTAATATAATTTTCTATATCTTCTTTTGATGTACTATTATTTTATATAAGTTTTGATAAAATTCTTGTAGTATCTTTAATTTTTCCTTCATTACGCTATAATTCTTTCCTGATTTATCTTTGATTACTCCAATTACATTTTTGATCTGTTAGTTTGAGCTATCCTAGCTAGAAGCTTTGAGTTTTAATTAGTATATTCAAAGAAATCCTATTTGAGTACATTAAATCCCTCTGGACCTTTTCCCACTCCACACTTTCTAACTCCCTCCTTTTAGCTTGTATCTCTAATAATTTTTTATTATCTCTGTCTATAAAATATTTAGTTTCTAAGTCTTTTATTGATTCTTTTTTTATTTTCTTCTCTCAGTTTTTTATTCTACAGGATTCTCTTATAGCAATTCCTCTTATAATAACTTTCATAATGCCCCATAACCTATTTTATTCCCACCTGCTTCATTAATTGACCACATTTCCATCCATTCTTTCTGAACTCTATCTACTACATCTATGTACTGAAAAATATTAGAATCTATTCTCCATCTTCTATCTTCTTTATAGTCTTTCCTAACTTTCATCTCCATCATCATCCACATGATCTGTTATTTCTATCACATTAATATTTGTATCTACTACTTTTGAAATTAAAATTTGTGATATAAACATAAAGTCTGTTCTTGAATAACTATTATGTACAGAAGAAAAATACGTAAACCTTCTTTCATCCCCCTTCAGTTCCCTCCATATATATTTTAAATCCGTCATTTTCAATATCTTACTAAAGAGGGCCCTTCTTTTATTCAAATCATTTTTACATACAGATTTGTCTTTTACCTTATCCAAAACCATGTTGAAATCACCTGCCATAATCACAAATCCCTTTCTAATTTTCTCCATCTCTTTAATCACAGTTTTACAAAATTCTCCTTGGTTCATATTTGGCTCTTCCCCCATTTGACCCTGTATTATCAAATATCTACTGTTACTACCTTTTACCACAAATTCACAATGTTTTGATATCAATATTGCTACTCCTTTGGATTTGGAGGTCCCAAATCCTTTTTCATAAATGTGTACATTTTATAATTTCAGTTAATTAACTCCATCCTTTGATTGATGAGTTTCTTGTAGATAAATAATGTCCATCTTGTTTTTCTTTAGTAATAATTCTATTCTCTTTCTCTTTATTACAGACCCTAGGCCTTTCATGTTTAAAGTAGCCACCCTTATGTTTTCCCCCTATATCTGTTCTATGTTCTTTCATTCAGTCCCGCTGTGCATTCCACAATACAAAATTAAAAACAAAAACACCTCCCAAAAATAAATTCACATTGCTCCCTACCTAATCTATCCCTTTTTAAAATAATTTTTTATTTTTAAATTACTAGGAATAGGGTAGGGAATACAAAAGGTAAAAGGAAGTGTAAGGGATGGGAAAAAGGTTTTGAGGATAGGAGAACACGGACTATACAATCATTCACTCTATTCATATTAGGTATACATGCCTCTGATCTATTCATTTTTCAATGCAAAAAACAACTTTGTATTGTTTTATATATATATATCTGTATACTATTTGGTTATCCTCTAAATATCAGCTTATATTCATATTTTAATTTACATCTAAGTTATTCCAACTCTATCAAGAAATCAAGACCAATTATAAAATACATCCCCTCTTTCATTTTCCTTCTGCCTTGGATGTATGTTCAGCCTGTCTGGAAAGATATCAATTTCTGGCACTTCCCATATTTTCTCAGTACCCTTCTCTCATTTCTGTGCCTTTATTTTTTTCCAGTTTTGGGAAGATAAAATTAAATCCAGGACAGTAGTCTAATTTTTAACATCACCTTTTCTAACTATTATAGCTGGGTAGCTCACATGGTAACTCTTAATCTCATCTATGTTACCTGGGATTTCTCTCAAAAAAAACTGTTCTGGAGTTACTACAATTTCACTCAGTTGTTGTTTAACCTCTGATGGTTTCCCTTTCATCAGGTCTTCTACCTGGTTGAGGTGCTCATTTACCTGCTGAAATCCTGTTATTATTGTCATTTGCATGGTAACCAGCCATTCTTTGTCTGGCAACATTCCCAACCGTTGATATTTAACATTTTTGGAGGTCATTTCCATCTTTCCAATACATATGGTTTGTATAAATAATTTTTTTTATTCCACTATTTTACCAGCAAACCAAACTGATCATCAAAAAACCTCCCCTAGGTCTATCCTCCCCTTCCGTGCCCAGACATTATAGCAATATTCTCAAAATCCACACAGTCCAGCCAAAAGAGAGTCCAAAGTGAGCATCAAACAGGAAGCCAGTCTCTCCTAAAAAGAAAAACCGTCGTAGTCCTTTAATAACTCCAGACCTGATTTTCTTAGGTTTTCCGTCTATTCTGTAAAGTTCCTCTCACTGATGAGCTGATAATTTACTGTCTGTTGCTTCCAGGGATTTATTCTTCCTTCCAAAACCAAAGACACTTCTGTTATCAAAGTCCCATTCGACTGGCTTCTCCCACTCTTCAATCTATGTCACCACACTGATGATTCATTGCCTGTTTTTTATTCCCAAAAGCTTATGCCTCCTGTGTCAGCAATCAGCTCTCCTAAGAGATGCTTGACCGTTCAGACAGAGAGTAATTAGAAGCCTATGCTCCTCATTAGGCTGTGTCGAGTCCTGGTAACTTCAGCCAAGGGCCGCCCCAACACTTCTGTTTATAAGTCTGCCCTAAAAAAATACTTCAGCTGTAATGATATGTGTTTTTGAAGCTATAGTGTGTTTATTAGAATGGGTTATGTAGTCATATACCGTATTTTTCGCACCATAAGACGCATCTTTCCATAAGACGCATCAATTTTTTAAGAGAAGAAAACAGGAAAATATAATCTGTTTTCTTCGCTCCATAAGACGCACAGACTTTCCACCCCCCCGTTTTGTGGGGGAAAAGTGCGTCTTATGGTGCAAAAAATACGGTAATTGTCTTAATGGCATCCATTTTGCATCAATGTCTGTGTCTGTGAAAGGAATTTCACAGATGCTGTTTTCAGCTCCCTAGCTCTCAGTCCTTATCTGGTTGCCGAAGAGCAGAAATTCTGGTAGTCATAACATTTCTACCACTAACATAATAACACCTGCAAAGTCTCATGTGAAACTAGGGCGGGACAAGACATTCTTTGCTTGTTCCTGATTGGTTATCCTGAAGAAGAAGGAGAAGGGGGGTAATGGAGTCTTAAGTGGTAAAATGGAGTGTTGCAGAGAGAAGAAGGGCCTTTTTTCTAAAATGGATTCTTTTTCCTGAAATGGAGCTTTTTCCTAACATGGACCTGATGGACTATAATGTACATTACTGTTCCTGATGGATTATGGAATTCCTGGATATGTAAGAATGTAGTTTTCTTTAAGAGAAGGAGGGCTATGCCATCCTTAACTATAGATTAGTATTCATTTCTTTCTTTTATTTTATTTTTAGCTGGAGTTTGTGGAGTATTCTAATGTCTTGATTTGGAAATGTTACTAAGTGACTTATTTTGCAATAAACTGAATTCTATCTAGAACTATAATTTCTTAATAAAACAATAATGTTTAAGATTTCATGTGTTGGTCTCTTGAACAGAATAGCCTGAATAATTTTGCTACCTAATAATTGGCCGTGTGTTTGCTACCATAGAGCCCATAATTTACCTGAGTTCTAGCTCATGGTTTATGTTGTGTTTCTTTCTGTTTCTTACAAAGGGGGTAGACTTGAGGAAGGGGCTTCAGTGCAGTTTCCTGGCGGAGTTTGGGCTCATCATAGCCACATAAGGACTGACTGAGTTCCAGAATCTCTCTATTCCCGGCTTGTTCTGATCTCCTCGGAGACAGAAGGAGCTGACATCAGCAACCATAGAAAATTCCAAAAAAGAAATACACATGAGCTTTGTAGTCAGTAGACTCACTTTGCTCAATCTGGTTATGACTCAGTAGCAATATGTGGCCCTAAAATTCCCCCTCAGGGTAGTATTAAGACAGCTCCACTGTTCAAGAGACCAATTGATTTTTATAATTATTATTTTATTAAGAAAAATATAGAAATTCACAAAATAAAGTCAGTTTAATGCATAAGCAAGCATGTTATCATTTTCAAGTCTTGATACAAAATATAAAAGAAGCAATAATTCCCTTTAGATACAAAAACACTAAAAATCCTAGAAATCTCCAAAAAGCTCTATTAGGGCAGGCTAAAGGCAGTGTAAGGGCAAAAAGCCCCCCTTTCTACCTAGTCCCCTACATCTCTATCAGTCTGTTACCTGCACTGCACAGCAGGCAACAAGACCTAGTCCAAAAAGTCCAAAAAGTTCCAAGAAAGAAAAAATCAGGAAAAGGCTCTTGTCCATAGTAAGAGTTCCTTTTTCAAGCTTAGCTGGAACCACCCTTCTCCTCCATCTCTCACGCTGTCATCCAATCATGGCATGAAGTCAGGTAAACAGTCCTTCCTTATCATCTCTCTTCTCATGAGAAACAGGTGTTTTCCTCAGCACGTCTGCAGCTCCACCATAACAAATGACCAGTCTTCTTATCTAGGAATGTCCTCCTCAGGCCTGTGTGTGTGTGTGTGTGTGTTTAGTCGTTTAGTCGTGTCCGACTCTTCGTGACCCCATGGACCAGAGCACGCCAGGCCCTCCTGTCTTCTACTGCCTCCCGGAGTTGTGTCAGGTTCATGTTGGTTGCTTCGCAGACACTGTCCAGCCATCTCATCCTCGGTCGTCCCCTTCTCCTCTTGCCATCACACCTTCCTAACATCAAGGTTTTTTCCAAGGACTCTTTTCTTCTCATGAGATGGCCAAAGTACTGGAGCCTCAGCTTCAGGATCTGTCCTTCAAGTGAGCATTCAGGGTTGATTTCCTTTAGAACTGATAGGTTTGTTCTCCTTGCAGTCCAGGGGATTCTCAAGAGCCTCCTCCAGCACCACAATTCAAAGGCATCAATTCTTCGGCGGTCTGCTTTCTTTATGGTCCAGCTCTCACTTCCATACATCACGACAGGAAAAACCATAGCTTTGACTATTCTGACTTTTGTTGGCAAGGTGATGTCTCTGCTTTTCAAGATGCTGTCAAGATTTGTCATCGCTTTCCTCCCAAGAAGAAGGCGCCTTTTAATTTCAGGGCTGCTGTCTCCATCTGCAGTGATCATGGAGCCCAGGAAGATAAAATTTGACACTGCCTCCATATCTTCCCCTTCTATTTCCCAGGAGGTGATGGGACCAGTGGCCATGATCTTAGTTTTTTTGATGTTGAGTTTCAGACCGTTTTTTGCACTCTCCTCTTTCACTCTCATTACAAGGTTCTTTAATTCTTCCTCACTTTCTGCCATCAGAGTGGTATCATCTGCATATCGGAGGTTGTTGATATTTCTTCCGGCAATCTTAATTCCGGCTTGGGTTTCTTCCAGTCCAGCCTTCCGCATGGTGTATTCTGCATATAAGTTAAATAAGCTGGGGGACAATATACAGCCTTGCCGTACTCCTTTCCCAATTTTGAACCACTCAGTTGTTCCATATCCAGTTCTAACTGTTGCTTCCTGTCCCACATATAGGTTTCTCAGGAGACAGATAAAGTGGTCAGGCACTCCCATTTCTTTAAGAACTTGCCATAGTTTGCTGTGGTCCACACAGTCAAAGGCTTTCGCATAGTCAATGAAGCAGAAGTAGATATTTTTCTGGAACTCTCTGGCTTTCTCCATAATCCAGCGCAAGTTAGCAATTTGGTCTCGAGTTCCTCTGCCTCTTCGGAATCCAGCTTGTACTTCTGGGAGTTCTCGGTCCACATACTGCTGAAGCCTACCTTGCAGGATTTTGAGCATAACCTTGCTAGCGTGCGAAATGAGTGCAATTGTACGGTAGTTGGAGCATTCTTTGGCACTGCCTTTCTTTGGGATTGGGATGTAGACTGATCTTTTCCAATCCTCTGGCCACTGTTGAGTTTTCCAAACTTGCTGGCATATTGAATGTAGCACCTTAACAGCATCATCTTTCAAGATTTTAAATAGTTCAACTGGAATGCCATCACCTCCACTGGCCTTGTTGTTAGCCAGGCTTTCTAAGGCCCACTTGACTTCGCTCTCCAGGATGTCTGGCTCAAGGTCAGCAACTACATTGTCTGGGTTGTCCGGGATATCCAAATCTTTCTGATATAATTCCTCTGTGTATTCTTGCCACCTCTTCTTGACGTCTTCTGCTTCTGTTAGGTCCCTCCCATTTTTGTCTTTTATCATGTTCATCTTTGCGCAAAATGTTCCTCTAATATGTCCAATTTTCCTGAACAGATCTCTGGTCTTTCCTTTTCTGTTATCTTCCTCTATTTCTTTGCATTGTTCATTTAAGAAGGCCCTCTTGTCTCTCCTTGCTATTCTTTGGAAGTCTGCATTCAATTTTCTGTAACTTTCCCTATCTCCCTTGCATTTTGCTTCCCTTCTCCTCTCTGCTATTTCTAAGGCCTCGTTGGACAGCCACTTTGCTTTCTTGCATTTCCTTTTCTTTGGGATGGTTTTCGTTGCTGCCTCCTGGACAATGTTACGAGCCTCTATCCAAAGTTCTTCAGGCACTCTGTCCACCAAATCTAGTTCCTTAAATCTGTTTTTTACTTCCACTGTGTATTCATAGGGGATTTGGTTTAGATGATACCTGAGTGGCCCAGTGGTTTTTCCTAATCTCTTCAGTCTAAGCTTGAATTTTGCTATGAGAAGCTGATGATCAGAGCCGCAGTCAGCTCCAGGTCTTGTTTTTGCTGACTGTATAGAGCTTCTCCATCTTTGGCTGCAGAGAATATAATCAATCTGATTTCGATATTGCCCATCTGGTGATTTCCATGTATAGAGTCGCCTCTTGTGTTGTTGGAAAAGAGTGTTTGTGATGACCAGCTTATTCTCTTGACAAAACTCTATTAGCCTTTGTCCTGCTTCGTTCTGAACTCCAAGGCCAAACTTCCCTGTTGTTCCTTTTATCTCTTGGCTCCCTACTTTAGCATTCCAGTCCCCTAGAATGAGAAGAACATCTTTCTTTGGTGTCAGTTCTAGAAGGTGTTGTAAATCTTCATAGAATTGTTCAATTTCAGTCTCCTCAGCAATGCTGGTTGGTGCATAAACTTGGATTATTGTGATGTTGAATGGTCTGCCTTGGATTCGTATTGACATCATTCTATCATTTTTGAGATTGTATCCCATTACAGCTTTTCCCACTCTTTTGTTGACTATGAGGGCTACTCCATTCCTTCTACGGGATTCTTGCCCACAATAGTAGATATGATAATCATCTGAGCTGAATTCGCCCATTCCTGTCCATTTTAGTTCACTGATGCCCAGGATGTCGATGTTTATTCTTGCCATCTCCTGTTTGACCACCTCCAGCTTCCCAATGTTCAGGCCTACAGGAAAACATTCCCACATCCCTCAAGAAACACACTGTCAGCATGCAGAAATCATTTATACAGAGAACCAATATGGAATCCATTTTACATTGTTCACTACTACATATTCCATCTTCATTACAAGATTTAATACACATAAATCAATCCATGACATTCTGCTCCAAAGACAAGCTTTTATTTTCAAAGTCCCACTCAAACTGGAGAGAAAAATCCAGACTTACACAGCATTGACAAGATTTCAGTCCCTGTTGAGTAGTATTTCCTCTGGGATTTTTTTTCCAGAAACACAAAAATTTTCCGTCTAACTGTATATCTAAATGACCTTGAGCCAGCTTGCTAATTATAAACTTGCTGTTTATCAGTCAGTTTGCTTTGGAAAAAAAACAAGCTGGCAGACACGGCTAGCCGCTTCCTCTTTCTCCTTTCGGTCAGGTGTTTTCCCTTTAGTTTCTTTTACATCTTAATGAGGTTATTCATAAATCAGAGGCTTACTTTGCTGTTGTGTATTTTCGGCTGTATTTCTGTTCTCCTTCCTCGGAAATTTGGGGGTGGAGTTTCGTGCAGCTTTCTGCCATAAGATGGCCTCCCGTCTCCGGTCTGTGCCTGGGTGAATTTTCAGAGGGAAGACCCGGTTGCTGCCAACTCTTCTGCCTTCTGGGCTCACCATCTGCTTCGGGGTCACCTCTCCTGGCCTCCCCTTCCATCCCCCCATTCTAGATGGACGACAGACCGGGCGGTTCCAACTTTTCCCGGGAGCTGTTGCGGGCAGCTGCTGGCTTCACTGCAGTCAAGCTCCGCCTCCCATACCTAATCGATCCCTAACTTCCCTCTCTACATATAATCTCTTTTCCTCCCTCCCACTTCCCCGCACCTCACTAAAGTTTGACACAAGCTTTGGGAGGGAGGGAGATGTCACCCACACCAGTTCAGGCTCCAGCCAAATCCTCATTCCTGTTTTATCCTACTCCGTTTTTTTCTTTTTTCTCTAATACTCTCCCTTCTTTCATTTAACATATTTCTCTTTCTCTTTATGTCCTTATCCCTTAAATCTTCCTTCTCCAACACCTCTCCCCCAAAAAATCAAACAAAAACCCACTGGGGGGGGGAAGGAACCATGTTTAAAAGAACACCACACACACAATCATAGCAAAAATCCATGGATAAAAAGGAACTATGTTAAATAATAAAATAAATAATAAAAAAAAGACCACGGAAAAAAGAACCATGTTTCAAAAGGGGGGAGGAGAGGACAACAACAACAACAACAACAACAACAACAACAACAACAACAACAACAACAACAACAACAACAACAACAACAACAACAACAACAACAACAACAACAACAACAACAACAACAAAGGGGACACGGGAGAAAGAGAGAAAAGAAAAAAGGGGACGAAGAAAAATGGGGGTAAGGGGGTAAGGGGGAGTCTTCAAAGTTCTAATGATTTCTCTCAGTACAAATATCTTGTCTTTCAAATTTCTAGTCCTTCTGGCCTACCTGCTTGCATCTGGTTCATCTTGATCATCTTGATCTTCTTGCCATAGGCCCCATGCAATCAACAGATCTTTCTCTTCTTCGAAAGAGGAGATTTTTGAAAAGGATTCCTTCCTTCCATATTTGTAAATGACAGGATGACACCAATTATACCTACAACCGTTCTTGATTAGAATTGATGTAATTGGTTTCATCATTTTTCTCCACTGTATAGATTCATTGGTTAAATCCTGGTAGACCTCAACTGGGTTTAACCTGTAGACCAACAATTCTTGTTTATCTTTAGTAACCTTGAAAAATTGCTTTTTTTAACATAGCTGAAAAATTTCAGTATTATAGGTCTTGATCTCTTGTTTCTTGGCTTCCCAACAAAATGAATTATCTCTATATCTTCTTCAACCAGATGTTGGGAGTTCATAATAGTATTAATCCCGGTCACCACTTCCTGCTTAAGATTAGTTCCTTTTTGATGCTCAAAATTCATTATTTTGATGTTGTTATGTCTTGAGCTATCACTTTCTTTTGCAGATCGTTTATCTTCTGTTGTTGCATCCTTGCTTTCTCTTGGAAGTCTTCCAATTGCTTTACTCTGTCCTCATTATTCTCTATGCTAACTTTCATCGTCTGCATTTCTCCCTGAACTGTTTTCAGGTCCTTTCCCATCTGTTGAAATTCCTTCACTAAATAGTCTATTTTGGTAAGAATCTGTTCCAGTTTTTTTTAATCAATCAGGCATAATATATCTTTAGCCAGATCTTTTACACAAGTAGTTAGCTCTGAATTTTTTTCCCATGCTGGTTTCAATTAGACTGTTCAGAGAGGTAGCCCCTCCCTCCTCCTTTCCAACAGCTTCGTAAGTCTTTCTAGAAGCTTCTTTAGGAGCTATGGGTTCCTTCCCCACTCATCTTAGACGCTCGAGACTACGATCTGATGGTTTTCTCTCTGGCAACTCTCATGTCCAACTCTTATATCTCTTATCTCTATTTTTCCTCATAAGCAAGGCAAAGCTTATAGCACAAGAGGACAAAGCAGCTCATTAGCTGTTTACCTTTTCACTGGCGTTCTTCTGAGCGAACGAAAGTACATTCTCTAGATAAGCAGCCAGACTTTTACAGTTTAAAAAGCACTTCTATCTCTGCTTAAACTATTCACAAAGAATTTAAGCAAGTTTAATCACATTTCAAGAATGGAAAAAGATATTTATCAGCTTATTTATATTCTGCAGAGTGAGGAAACGAAGACCTAGCTGCGCATCCTGTCCCGGCGGAAGTGACGTCTCTAAACAAAGCATTTAAATCCTTCAAGTTTGCTGGGAAATTTTCTATTTAAGTCACTAATTTTAATGGTGAGGTAAAGGGACATAACTTCTTTTTATATCTATTCCAGACATTTAATATGTTTCTTAAAAAAAGGTTGTTCACCTGATTTATTATATTTCTTTTTACTATATTAAAAAAATATTTTTCAACATTCCCATTTATTTCTGAGGATTCCATTTCCCACCAAATTAACTTTCCTTTGTTGTATATATAAAAGCCATTTCTTTCTCCAGATTGTTATATCTGACCTCTTTTGAGTTCCTTTTTCTTGCTCCAAGTCTTATCAAGATGCCTTTAAGGAATGCCTTACCAGCATCCCATACTGTCCTCATGGGCATTCCTTCAGTATAATTCATCTGAAAGATATCCTTCATTTCTTCCTTTACTGTCCTAACAATTTCTTCATCTTTAAGTAAGTTTGCATTCAATCGCCACATTGTTGGATGTTTAGATATCTCCAACTCTAATGTTGTTATACAATGGTCTGATATTGTTTTAGGAATTATTTCTGTCTCAACTAGATTCATTATCCATATTTTCAGAATCCAAAAGGTGTAAATTCTGGACCAGGATTGATATATTTTTGAGAAGAAAGTATAGTCTCTAGATTTTGGAAATCTTGTTCTCCATGTATCTATCAATGCAAGTTCATCCACCATCTGTAAAAAGATTTTGGCTATCAAAATTTGACTTTCAGTTCCTTTTTTTGTTCTGTGTCTTAGATGAATCTTTCTCTATCAAAAACAGCATTAAAATCCTCTACTACACAACATTCCTCATATTCTCTGATTGTTGCATCTTTGTATAGTTTTCAAAAAAAAAGCCTTTTGATTGCGGTTTGGTGCATAAATATTAATTAAGAACACTCACTTTTCTTCTTTTTGAACTTCTACTATTAAAGTTCTTCCATTCTCAGATGCATGGATTAATTTAGGATGTAGATTTTCTTTAACATATACCATCCCATACCTTTATTTTTAATCAGTTTTGTATCCTGTCTTTTTATAAGAGTTTCTTGGAGACAGATTATATCCAAATTCAATTTTCTTGAATATTGAAATGCTTTGTTATGCTTTTGATGAGAATTCAGACCATTGATATTCAAAGAGCAAATCTTCCATTTTCCCTTAGACATTTTTTGGTTTTTAATAAATTTTATCATCTTTCTGTTTCTTGTTTTTGTTACTTGCTGCCCTCCTAGTCAGTGGTGGTACTGCATCTCCCATCGGATCCTCTTCTAACTGATATTTTTGATCTTGTGAGTCTACTGGATTTTCTCCTAAATCTGACCCTAATTCTGATTTATCTGAATAGTCAGATTTATCCATGTGATTATCCTTCTCTTCATCATCCTTGATTTTGTCTTTAATTTTTCTTAAGAAATGATCCACTTTCATAGTAGAGGTGATGAAATACCTCTGATATTGATATTCAAATGTTAAGTCCCTCTGGTATAATCCATCTGTAAGGAACTGAATTTGTTCTGTATTCATGAAGGCTCCTCACATTATTTAAACCCTTTCAATGTGTTGTACCTGCTCATAAGGAGTGGAAGCATACTATCCTTACTGTGCCTAGCTCCACTAGTTCTTTCATGGCTCAGAACAGAGCCATAAAAAGATAGTGGAAACTCTTGCCTTTAGATACATGACTTTCCACATATCCAAGGACTCCAAAAGTGATGGTAGAATGGTTGAGGCTAGCATAATTCTACCTCCTTGTATGTTGATACAAAACAGTTCTAAGTGATCGAATAGGGCTTCAGAAACCTGCATTCGCACGGTTCTTAAAGACACTTAATTCCACCAAGTTAAAAAGAAAATATTCTGTGCTGCAGAATAAAATATAAAAGGAAATGGATGAGGTAGAGTCAACTGTTTCCCTTTTAATGAATTTTCCAGAATTTTTTATTATTATTATTATTATTATTATTATTATTATTATTATTATTATTATTATTATTATTATTATTATTATTATTATTATTATTATTATTATTATTTTCAGCAAAACCAACATCTTGTAGTAGCATAAGAGTTCATGAAAGCTAACATCGAAAGAAACTTGTTTGTCAAATCTTCTTAACCACAAGACTCTTTGTTGTGTTCTCTCCTCAGGCACTCTTTCAAATCTGAAGTTGAATGTCTGAATTGTTTTGTGATTATTTTTGGGGAGATAAGCATGGCTTCATCTGTAAGTATGATAGCTCAATCAAGAAGTTATGCTTCTTGGTCCCTGGAGTGTCAATAGATTTAAGGACTAGGTAAAAGACAAAATAGAATGGGCAGGATGAAGGACTTTGTAATAAAAATTGATGCCCCAAATAGTGGGATATAATGGACATCTATCCAAACAGTATTTTACACTTCAGATTCAATGAATATTACTCTTTCCTTAACCCTTTATTGCCCTTAAACCTGCTGGGATGGAACACAATGTTGAGATTTTGATATGGATATGTATTAAATACAAATGTTGTATAGTGAAATTAAAATGGCTGATTTTACCTGAGTCATGTACTGATTATATTCAGGTGTGGGTACCAGGGTTTGAGACTTAATGTTGTACAGCTGTTGTACATGATGTAACCTATGTAAGTAGAAAATGTAGCAATTTATTTTCTGATTGGCCCAGGAGTGTATATAAGTCATGTGTAAAGAGAACATTTTATCTGCTGTAAGTCAGATCATTTATTTCTATGCTATGTATTGTACCATGTCATGTTATGCTGCCAGATGAATATCTATTCTCTCTGTATACATGTTAATAGACTAAGCTGATATTTTATTCTCTCAATGTTATAGTGTCTTTGCAACCTGATATCTCCCAACTCTGCTTATGTCCTGAGAATACACATTTAACCAAAATTCTCAACATACAATTGCCTGGAATTACAATTAATGAGTAGGATAACACAACTAAATTCAGAACATATGTATAACTTGTCAAGATGGATGCACTGAGCCACAAATCATCCACAGGAACAACTTTTGAGTATTGGTTTCAGGTAGAAAATCAGTATTGTGAAAAATAGACCAGAACAGCAATTTCTGAGTAGTAGAGACCACCCAAATTCACCCATTCCACCCAACTAAAGGGCATTGAAACAAAGAGCCACAAGATGCCCCCAGGAACAATGTTCCAGTACCCCGTACTGGGCAGAAAAATCAATATTGTGAAAATAGCCTAGAATAATTACTTCCAAGTAGGACAGCTCAGCAAGAATCACCCATTGCAGGAAACAAAGAAGTAAACAGCTTGAGGGCAGAGAACAACAGTGTATGTCTCTGCAGTCTTCTCTTCTCCAGGCTGAGCTAAGGTGGTGGGTCTGGAAAGGCTGGCAGAAAGCATACCGCCACAAATAGTGTTTCTATGTGTGGACTGTGGCTCCTGTGGGAGGTTGGTGATGTGTATACAGTCATATGTGACTGGTGAATTAGTAGCTGTCACAAGATCAGAAGCTGTTGTTCATGAGCCTTTTTGAAAATATGAAACATAGTCTTAGAACAGGCTTAGAATGTGCTTCCTTGGTCTATAGTGTGGCTGGTTGCATCTGTCCCCTTTACTGCAGTGGAACAGTGAATTGTGGTATACCGTCCTACTTGGAAATTGCTGGTCTGGGCTATTTTATGTAATGTTAGTTCTTTGACTACACTGGAATGTGCTTCATCAGGATATTGTGTAGTTTTTTACATCATTCCCATCCCATCTGATTGACATGTGAATATTATTCCTGGCTATTTTGTGCAATATGGATTTTCTGATGAAGGATTACCAGAATGTGGTCTGCATCAGCCCCCTCTCGTCAGGTGGAACAGGTGAATTTCATTGGGCTGCTTGCTTGGACATAGCTTTTCTGGGCTGACTTTCACAATATTGATTTTCTGCCTGGAATGGACACTGAAACGTTGTTCCTGGGGGTGTTTTCTGCCTGGTTGCATCTCTCCTTCTGCTGCAATGGGACAGATGAATTTGGTTGAGCTGTCCTACTCATAAGTTAATGTTTTGGGCTGTTTTTTCTTTATATCGATTTTCTGCCTGGAAAGTGTGGTGGATTGTTATTCCTGCAGATGATTTGTTGCTTGTTGCTTTGGTCTTACCTAGTTACAATATGTGTCATGCATTTGGTTGGGTTATCCTACTCCAAAGTTGTCATTCTGGGCCATTGTGTTCTGTCCTGGTGGGTTTGGGGTTAATTAAAACTTAATGAAAGAGTAATATTCATTGGATTGAGGTCTAAAATATAGTTCTGATACATGTCCATCACATCCTACTATTTTAGGCAAAAATGTTTATTGAGCAGTCCCCAATCCATTCCACTCCAGCATTTACCTAGTTTGATAGAATTCAGCTTCTAGTAATGTGTTAGCTTTTAAGGTGGTGCTTTACCTTTACTTTTTCCCTCAGAGGTGTAATACTTGCCTCAGATTGCTCCTGAATGGATTAGAGAGATGGCAATTCCTTATCATTCATAAAGAACTTAAAATGTTCTACCTGCAATACAGAGATGAAATCAGCCAAGACCTGGAGGTTCACATTATAGCAGATATGATACAAAATGAAAAAGAAGTGGATTGAAGAGAGGAAACTCAGTATATTCCGGCACCAATATAAAGTTTGTGAATCAAATACAGGAGATCTATATAAATGCAAACTATTACTATCCTTTGCCTTTTTGTTCTACTGTCCATTCGGCACCCAAGAGGCAAAAGCAGTCATGATAAAACTCTATACTCTTCAAATTATCCATCAGTTCACTTCAGATTTTTCTGTATTCTCTTTGGGACATAGTTAGATTGGATTAAATTTTCATAAGAATATAAATTTGATACGCAACACAGATCCCAGGTGCATTTTAAAATCTGCAAAATCTCCCACACAACACCTCATTTCATTTCATGAAAGCATTCTTCCCCTAAATTCTAACCCATATTTTTCTTGTCTTTGCTATTTCTTGTAATTTGATCCTAATCTTTCCACAGCGAAAGCAATTCATCTAAGCAAAGTCTTGTAGAGGAAGAAATGAGATTTGTTTGTTCTACCTATTAAGTGGTAGGAAAAATTCTTTTAGATTCCTCTTTCAATCCAATGCAAACCACTTGTGCAAGTTTGCTTCTCAGTTTTTCATTTGCAGGAGTTTTGCTGCAGTTGACTGCCATATCAGTAGCCTCACTAAGGTTTTTATCCTGTTTTCTTTTTTCACTTCCCGTGTTGTGTAAAATTAATAAAATTAGATCCAAAAAGAAAAGGAAAACATTTTGTATGTTTTCTATACAATCTGTATTTTTATTTCTCTTTAAATAACCATCATATTTTGGCTTTATCAATTTTCTTTCTTGGTCTCTATTTTTTCATCTTAGCACTCATCTTAGTACTAAGAATAAAGAACTAGGTACTTCATTGTTGGTCACCTTCTTGACCCAAAGAATGTTTCGCATCCTGTGATAAATTCACCTTACAAATGTCTCTTTTTATACAAATACTTATATAGTTGCTTCTCTTCCAGTCCATGACTCCATGCAGTCTTAGTAATAAGAATAGAGCATAGAACAAAAAGCCAACAAGCATAATCTTCTGGTAAGTGTTATATCAGCCTAATACAAATCAGGCAACAAATGTGCTTAATGTAAACTAATGGAAAGTGTACTCCCCCCTTTCAGTTTTTTCCCAGGACCCCCCTTTGCTCTAAGGAAGCTTTTAGGAGTCTTGGGTTTGGGTAGGTGGGTGGGTGCTTTAATAGTCAAAATTACTGCCAGATCACTGGTGTTGGTCCTTGTAGCAGGCCAATCTGGTGGCACTGCCAAATTCAGGCCTCTCAGAGTGCCCACCACTCCTCTTCACACTGCTGCCACCAAATATAATTACTGTTTAAGGAGGACAAAGGTTTCTTTCAAACAAAACAGGTTTATTGGGCTAACAAAATAAAATATGCAAATCACTGTTTGATAATCACAATGTAAATCACTTTCTTATTTAATCAATTACACAGACTTTCCCTCACTGACAACTCAGGCTCACAGGCCTTTAAACCAGCTATCTCAAGCTCATCCTTATCCAGTCCTTATCTGTTCCTTATCTCTTCACACACCCTTATATAATTCAGCTCCTCCCCCTTCAGCACCACTCTCCGTCCCCTCATCGGCTGATGATCCACTACCCAGCTGTGACGGACAGGTGAGGTCAGGGCTGCCTGTTACAGTCCTGATCTCGGCAGCAGTGATATAGCAACATTTATGTGTAAATGTTTTTAATTATTTTTTTAAATGATGTTTTAATTCATTTAAATGCTGTAATAATGTATTGCTATTAGCTTTATACTGTTCATTTTCTAATGAACAGCTGCCTTGAATCCTTGTTAGGAGAAAGGTGAGATAAAAATATTTTAATAAATGAATAAATTTGACTGTCAAAGGCTTCCACTTCCCATCTGGAAGCTCCCAAATGCTTCCCTAAAGCAAAGGGGAGCTCTACGAAGCCTGGGAACCTTAAGTGGAGGAGAGACATAATGTTTTCAAGAAATGTAAATCAAATATATCCAGTATCCAATTTGGGTTGCACTAGCATACATTTGCATCTACAGGATTTTGCCCATTGTATTTGGAAGATTCTGTTTCTATCCATAGCTACTATGATAACTGCAAGCAAGCACAAAGGACAATGGGAAATACTTTTGAGGTGTGTGGGAGTGGCAAATGATGTCATCATTTGCTGCTCCCACCCACCTAAAATATCCGCCTGTTTCCCCAGATGAAAATATTCCTGGCATTCCAAACCATGAGGTTTGGAATGCCAGGCATTCCAAGCCATTGGGCACTCCATCATGCCCAAAAGTAGTCTGGAATTTGAATCATGGCAACTGGCCTTCCTTCTTCTTTCTTGTTGTTGTTTAGTCATTGTGTCTGACTCTCCATGGCCCCATGGACCAAAGCACGCCTGGCCCTCCTGTCTTCCACTGTCTCCCGGAGTTTGGTCAAATTCATGTGGGTAGCTTTGCTGACACTGTCCAACCATCTCGTCCTCTGTCGTCTCCTTCTCCTCCTGCCTTCACACTTTTCCAACATCAGGGTCTTTTCCAGGGAGTCTTCTCTTGTCATGAGATGGCCAAAGTATTGGAGCCTCGGCTTCAGAATTTGTCCTTCCAGTGAACATTCAGGGTTGATTTGCTTCTGAATTGATAGGTTCTCTTTGCAGTCCAGGGGACTCTCAAGAGCCTCCTCCAGCACAAATTCTTTCACAGTCAGCCTTCTTTATAGTCCAGCTCTCACTTCCATACATCACTACTGGAAAAACCATAGCATTGACTATGTGGACCTTTGTTGGCAAGGTGATGTCTCTGCTTTTTAAGATGCCATTTAGGATTGTCATCACTTTCCTCCCAAGAAGCAGGTGTCTTTTAATTTCCTGGCTGCTGTCACCATCTGCAGTGATCATGGAATCCAGGAAAGTAAAATCTGTCACTACCTCTATATCTTCCCCTCCTATTTGCCAGGAGGTGATGGGGCCAGTGGCCATGATCTTAGTTTTTTTGATGTTGAGCTTCAGACCATTTTTGGCGCTCTCCTCTTTCACCCTCATTAAGAGGTTCTTTAATTCCTCCTCACTTTCTGCCATCAGAGTGGTGTCGTCTGCATATCTGAGGTTGTTGACATTTCTTCTGGCAATCTTAATTCCAGTTTGGGATTCATCCAGTCCGGCCTTTTGCATGATGTATTCTGCATATAAATTAAATAAGTAGGAAGACAATATACAGCCTTTTTGTACTCCTTTCCCAATTTTGAACCAATCAGTTGTTCCTTATCCAGTTCTAACTGTTGCTTCCTGACCCACCTATAGATTTCTCAGGAGATAGATAAGGTGGTCAGGCACTCCCATTTCTTTAAGAATTTGCCATAGTTTGCTGTGGTCCACACAGTCAAAGGCTTTTGTGTAGTCAATGAAGCAGAAGTAGATGTTTTTTCTGGAACTCTCTGGCTTTCTTAATAATCCAGTGCATGTTAGCAATTTGGTCTCTAGTTCCTCTGTCCCTCAAAATCCAGCTTGTATTTCTGGGAGTTCTCGGTTCCCATACTGCTGAAGCCTACCTTGTAGGTTTTTGAGCATAACCTTCCTAGCACGTGAAATGAGTGCAATTGTATGGTAGTTGGATCATTCTTTGGCACTGCCTTTCTTTGGGATTGGGATGTAGACTGATCTTTTCCAATCCTCTGACCACTGCTGAGTTTTTCACACTTGCTGGCACATTGAGTGTAGCACCTTAACAGCATCATCATTTAAGATTTTAAATAGTTCAACTGGAATACCATCACCTCCACTGGCCTTATTGTTAACCATGCTTTCTAAGGCCCACTTGACTTCACTCTTCAGGATGTCTGGCTCAGGGTCAGCAACCACACTATCTGGGTTGTCTGGGATATCCTAATCTTTCAGGTATAATTCCTCTGTGTATTCTTGCCACTTCTTCTTGATGTCTTCTGCTTTTGTTAGGTCCCTACCATTTTTGTCCTTTATCATGTCCGTCTTTGCACAGAATATTCCTTTAATAGCTTCAATTTTCTTGAACAGAGCTCTCTGGTTTTTCCCTTTCTATTATTTTCCTCTATATCTTTGCACTGTTCATTAAAGAAGGCCCTCTTTTCTCTCCTTGCTATTCTTTGGAAGTCTGCATTCAATTTTCTGTAACTTTCCCTATCTCCCTTGCATTTTGTTTTCCTTCTCTTTTCTGCTATTTGTAAGGCCTCATTGGACAGCCACTTTGCTTTCTTGCATTTCCGTTTCTTAGGTTGATACATTTCACTACTCATCCATGTAGTGAAACATTTCAACCTAATGAAAAAGAAGTCCAGTTGCCATGACTCAACTTCCAGATAACCTCACCTGGATGATGGAGAATCCTCACAGATATAAAATCTAAAAGTAGCTTTTCAATCAAAATCTAGCACAACTCCATTCAAAAATGATGGGACAACAAGGGATCAAACAAAAATAGTTTTCAATCTCATAGCTATCCCTCCTTAACAGCTGAGATTTAGTTTTGATTAAACTGCTTAGAAATCCATTTCCAAATGTGTTGGTTCTTCTAGTTCAAAATATGGTTAGAGGTTCTTCTCTTTTCCCATTTTCTTTACTGGTTTATGAGCAAGCATTAACTCTAGCACATGCATAAATGTCCTGTTGCTTTTCACCAGATTTAATTTGTAGGCCTCGTTTGTCTTTGCAATGCTTTGATGCCTTTTATGTTTAAGTCTTAAAACTTGGGTGCTCAATTGTCACGGCATGGCTTTGCTGCTATGTCTCCTTGAAAGTTTTATATGATGGCAGTGTCACAAGAACAGCAAACCCTGCTTTATATACTTTTCCTCAGGTTATTTAAGCCAGGTTTTACTGTTTCAATGTACACCAAGCACTGTATTTTTCTGCCAAGACAGTATGGTTCTATACTATGTGGAACTTAATTCACTAAAATTCAGTTACATCATTTTGCCTTGAGCTATACAGTTAATATCTAGACCACAATGAATGTCCATATTTTTAATAAATAGCTCTGAGAAATATTTGCAATTTTTAAAAAATGCAGTAGGAGTTAGAATGCATCTCCTGCATCTTTCAACTTACCTAATTCAACCTAAGCCTAAAGGCCTGACTGGACAAGATGCCACTCACATTATTAACAATTGTATGAATGGCTTTGTAAAGGTCAGTAGAAGGTGTAACAGCTCATGCTGGATCGAGACTTTGGCACTGTGGAAAGGAGCTTATTAATGTTTTATCCCTTGCTGCAGTCCTAGTACAAATCATAGACCTTATGACTGTCATTTGAATTGAAAGAAAAACTTTCCTTGGCATGAATTGCTTGGCATGAAAGGGACCGCCATGTTTAGTGCAAATAAACAGATGCATAAGGTCGTCCATGGATTGGTATTAAAACACAAGCAAAGGTTTTTAAATAACCTACATCCTGCTTACAATCATAGAATCATAAAAAATTGAAATTGGAAGGGCCCTAGAATGCCATCAAGTCCAACCCCCTGCTCAATGCAGGAATACAATCAAGATCATCTGAGTTTTTTTTGAATGCCTCCAGTGTTGGAGCACTCACCAACTTCTGAGGTAACTGGTTCTACTGATGTACTGCTCTAACAGTTAGGAAGTTTTTCCTGATATTCAACCAAAATCTGGCTTCCTTTAACTTGAGCCCATTGTTACATGTCCCACACTCTGGGATGATTGAGAACAGATCTTGCCCCTCCTCTGTATGACAGCCTTTCAAATCTTTGAAAAGTGCTATCACATCACCCTCAGTCTTCCTTTCTCAAGCCTAACATGCCCAATTCTTTCAGCCTTTCCTCATAAGGCTTGGTTTCCAGCCCCCTGATCTTCCTTGTCACTCTCCTCTGAACTTGTTCCAATTTGTTAGCATCCTTCTTGAAGTGTGATGTCCAGAACTGGACACAATACTTAAAGTGAGGCCTAACCGGTGCTGAATAGAGGGAGGACTAGCACCTCGCAGGATTTGGAAACTATATTTGTATTAATGCAGTCTAAAATAGCATTAGCCTTTTTTTGTCATTAGTAATACAAAGAAGGAGTCTTTGTAATATGGTTCTGTGTAATGTGGGTTTGAAAGCATTGAAATGTTATCATGAGATTGCTGTTAGAATTGTGCTGCCAGGCACAAAGATAAGGAAGCAAGGCCAAAGAGGCCCAGAGGAAGACGAAACAGCATACTGCTTAATGGGGAAAAGATAAGCCACCTGGGCTTGGAATCTTCTCATGTGAAATATGGGTGGTGAACTGTGTTACACCACTTGCTCTTAATTGGCTAAAAGCTTGGAAGTGTCATAAAAAGGGTGGTCCAGAGGCATGTAGAAAATGATTGTGCATGTATGTTGTAGAATGTGTGAGGTTTGAATTTTGAAGGATCAGAGGGGGAGGAGAAGAGCTTCTAGATACTGATGTAGGGAGATCAAAGATTACTTAGCTTAGATTTAGTTGTTCTTATTTTACTTAGAAACAGTGAACTTATTTAATCATTGTAACTGCTAGATATGCCTAATGCTTATGCCTTTTAAAGCAACAACTGTATTCTAATGAATCTACTTTATTTTCTTAATAAAAACAAATATGATTCTTCAACAGAGAACTGGTCTCTTGAACAGCAGGAATTACACCTAAAACCAGTAAGGATTTGAGAAGGTCACTAATTGCTATTGTAATATTGAGAGTTCCTATCTGGCAAGGCTGTTGTGCTATCAAGGGAAGCACATAGTCAATGGTTAATTGCCTTGTAAACAGGCAAGTGTTCTCTTTTAGGTCGAGCTTGTCCATGGGGCATGTACAATGCAATTCTGTGGCCTAAAGGACCTATCTCAGTCACTAACGGTGGTAGTTTTGCACCCACAGTAACTTCCTACTCAAGATCATTTTCTCTTTAGGGAGAGGTGATTGTGACACTGCCACTCCACCTCCCTTTTTATTCTCTTTGTTCTTTTTGATCAGTTCATATCCCTCAATTGCTGTATTCCAGTCGTGGGAGTCATCCCACCAAGTTTCAGTTATTCCTATCAAATCATACTTGCTGTCCTGAATTAAAATTTCCAGTTCTTCTTGGTTGTTTCTGATATTCCTGGCATTCGTATATAGACACCAGAGGGTGTGTGATTTGTGGCTTGTTTGTCTTTGTACATTTTTTATGAATATTATGATGATTATGATTATGTTTATTGTTATGATTATTAATGTTAATGTTATTATTGTTGCCCTTTTGATCAGTTTGGTCCATTCCTCTTAATATGTCTAAGGCTTCATCTACCCTTAACTCTGTGCTTGCGCCTCCCTTCCCCTTCCAATTCAGTTTTAAGCTCTCCTGATGAAGTTCTTCACGCTGTGGGCAAACACATTCTTCCCAGTCTTTGTTAGATGCAAGCTGTCTTTTTCTAGCAGCCCTTCCAGGAAGCTTAATCCATCATCCCAAAACCCAAATCCCTCTCATTGAGACCACCTTCATTGTGAGTCATTCACCCAGAGGATCTTCCTTTCTCTTTCAATTCCTCTTCCGAGCACCCCATTCCAGCAGAATCAGTAGGATGGAAGAAAAAACTATCTGGGCCCCAAAGTCCTTCCCAGAGCTTCAATGTCAGATGTGATTTCTCAGTAGCTACTCTTGGCTGTGTCATTTGTTCCCACTCGGACAAGAAGAAAGGGATATGCATATGTAGGTTTTTTGCTTAAGCTATGGGTGGATAGGGTAGCATTATTTGGGGACTGTGAGGACACAGAGTTGGGCCTGAAGCCATCTTGAGAGAACCTGAGATGAATCCTTTGGTGGTAGTGGATGGCAGGTTAGATCAAGAACAACTGAACCACATTAAGGGCTTAGAGAAAGAATTCCCTGATGTGTTCTCTGCCACACCTGGTTGCACTCATAAGGTGGAGCATGGTATTGAAATAGTCCCTGGGGTGGTAGTAAGAACGAATGGGAGGACAGGGCCCTGACAACTAGCCCATGTGATTGAAAAAGAGGTGCGAGAGATGCTGAGACTAGGGGTCATTGAACCGGCTAAGGAGCCATGGCACAGCTACCCTGTAGTTGTGCCTCAAACTGATGGGTCAGTAAGGTTCTGCATAGATTACTTAAAGTTAAACATGGTTTCTAAATTTGACGCTTACCCAATGCCGAAAGTGGGGGACCTGCTGGACAAGCTAGGAAGTGCTAGGTACCTCTCGTCAATGACCTGATGAAGGGTTACTGGCAGATTCCTTTAAGGTCCCAGGACAGGGAGAAAACTGCCTTTTTCTCACCAGGGGGTCTTTTCCAATTCTCCAAAATGCTGTTTAGGATGCACGGGGCAGTGACAACATTCCAATGCCTCATGGACAAAGTGCTGACCCCTGTGCAAGACTTCGCTGTGGCATACATTGATGACATTATCATATATAGTTCATCATGGGAAGACCATGTAACACATTTACACTGGGTGTTGGCAGAGTTGAGAAAGGCTGTGCTGACGGTGAACCCTAAAAAAAAAGTAAAATAGCTCTCCCCAAGATAGAATATCTGGGGTTCAATGTAGGGAATGGTGAAATACAACCCCAAGCAGAGAAGGTCACAAAGATAACCCAATGACATTATCCCCAGACCAAAAGAGAAGTACAGCAATTCTTAGGCTTAGTCGGCTATTATCGTCAGTTTGTGCCACAATTCGTCACCCTATCCCCCCCTTTGACAGACCTCACATGGAAAAGGGCACCCAGATGGGTGAAATGGGAACACACTACTGTGGATTATTTCTCTCAGCAGGGACCCTGGGTGAGGAGCGAGGCGGAGTGGATGGCCCTCTTGGATGGGGAGGTATGTAAGACTGGAGGTAAGGGCAAGGTGCCTCTCACAGGAGTGCGATCCCTCCCTCCTTTGGTCGATAAGGAGAGTCAGACTCCACCTATTCCCCCACCTAGGAAGATGAAATTTGATTAAAAATATGATCAATATCTTCCATATAACTACTACAGTCATCCCTATTGGATTTTCCCTCACTATTTCCATCCACTCCACCTCGCTCCTTCATGGATTTCATCTCCTTCATGGATTGCTGCCTTCTCGTGGCAAAGGGGCTTGAGTAACTCAGAGAAGCTATGGGCTATGCCGTGCAGGGACACCCAAGACGGACAGGACATAGTGGAGAGTTCCGACTAAACGCAATCCACCTGGAGTAGGAAATGGCAAGCCACTCCAGTATCTTTGCCAAGAACACCCCATGATCAGAAACAAAAGGCTAAAAGATATGACGCTGGAAGATGGGCCCCTCAGGTCGGAAGGCGTCCAACATGCTACTGAGGAAGAGTGGAGGACAAGTACAAGTAGCTCCAGAGCTAATGAAGTGGTTGGGCCAAAGCCGAAAGGACGCTCAGCTGTGGACGTGCCTGGAAGTGAAAGGAAAGTCCAATGCTGTAAAGAAAAATACTGCATAGGAACCTGGAATGTAAGATCTATGAACCTTGGGAAGCTGGAGGTGGTCAAACAGGAGATGGCAAGAATAAACATTGACATCCTGGGCATCAGTGAACTAAAATGGACAGGAATGGGCGAATTCAGCTCAGATGATTATCATATCTACTACTGTGGGCAAGAATCCCGTAGAAGGAATGGAGTAGCCCTCATAGTTAACAAAAGAGTGGGAAAAGCTGTAATGGGATACAATCTCAAAAATGATAGAATGATGTCAATACGAATCCAAGGCAGACCATTCAACATCACAATAATCCAGGTTTATGCACCAACCAGCATTGCTGAGGAGACTGAAATTGAACAATTCTATGAAGATTTACAACACCTTCTAGAACTGACACCAAAGAAAGATGTTCTTCTCATTCTAGGGGACTGGAATGCTAAAGTAGGGAGCCAAGAGATAAAAGGAACAACAGGGAAGTTTGGCCTTGGAGTTCAGAACGAAGCAGGACAAAGGCTAATAGAGTTTTGTCAAGAGAATAAGCTGGTCATCACAAACACTCTTTTCCAACAACACAAGAGGCGACTCTATACATGGAAATCACCAGATGGGCAATATCGAAATCAGATTGATTATATTCTCTGCAGCCAAAGATGGAGAAGCTCTATACAGTCAGCAAAAACAAGACCTGGAGCTGACTGCGGTTCTGATCATCAGCTTCTCATAGCAAAATTCAAGCTTAGACTGAAGAGAGTAGGAAAAACCACTGGGCCACTCAGGTATAATCTAAACCAAATTCCTTATGAATACACAGTGGAAGTAAAGAACAGATTTAAGGAACTAGATTTGGTGGACAGAGTGCCTGAAGAACTTTGGATAGAGGCTCGTAACATTGTCCAGGAGGCAGCAACGAAAACCATCCCAAAGAAAAGGAAATGCAAGAAAGCAAAGTGGCTGTCCAACGAGGCCTTAGAAATAGCAGAGAGGAGAAGGGAAGCAAAATGCAAGGGAGATAGGGAAAGCTACAGAAAATTGAATGCAGACTTCCAAAGAATAGCAAGAAGAGACAAGAGGGCCTTCTTAAATGAACAATGCAAAGAAATAGAGGAAGATAACAGAAAAGGAAAGACCAGAGATCTGTTCAGGAAAATTGGAGATATTAGAGGAACATTTTCCGCAAAGATGAACATGATAAAAGACAAAAATGGGAGGGACCTAACAGAAGCAGAAGACGTCAAGAAGAGGTGGCAAGAATACACAGAGGAATTATATCGGAAAGATTTGGATATCCCGGACAACGCAGACAATGTAGTTGCTGACCTTGAGCCAGACATCCTGGAGAGCGAAGTCAAGTGGGCCTTAGAAAGCCTGGCTAACAACAAGGCCAGTGGAGGTGATGGCATTCCAGTTGAACTATTTAAAATCTTGAAAGATGATGCTGTTAAGGTGCTACATTCAATATGCCAGCAAGTTTGGAAAACTCAACAGTGGCCAGAGGATTGGAAAAGATCAGTCTACATCCCAATCCCAAAGAAAGGTAGTGCCAAAGAATGCTCCAACTACCGTACAATTGCACTCATTTCACACGCTAGCAAGGTTATGCTCAAAATCCTGCAAGGTAGGCTTCAGCAGTATGTGGACCGAGAACTCCCAGAAGTACAAGCTGGATTCCGAAGAGGCAGAGGAACTCGAGACCAAATTGCTAACTTGCGCTGGATTATGGAGAAAGCCAGAGAGTTCCAGAAAAATATCTACTTCTGCTTCATTGACTATGCGAAAGCCTTTGACTGTGTGGACCACAGCAAACTATGGCAAGTTCTTAAAGAAATGGGAGTGCCTGACCACTTTATCTGTCTCCTGAGAAACCTATATGCGGGACAGGAAGCAACAGTCAGAACTGGTCATGGAACAACTGAGTGGTTCAAAATTGGGAAAGGAGTACGGCAAGGCTGTATATTGTCCCCCAGCTTATTTAACTTGTATGCAGAATACATCATGCGGAAGGCTGGACTGGAAGAAACCCAAGCCGGAATTAAGATTGCCGGAAGAAATATCAACAACCTCCGATATGCAGATGATACCACTCTGATGGCAGAAAGTGAGGAGGAATTAAAGAACCTTGTAATGAGAGTGAAAGAGGAGAGTGCAAAAAACGGTCTGAAACTCAACATCAAAAAAACTAAGATCATGGCCACTGGTCCCATCACCTCCTGGCAAATAGAAGGGGAAGATATGGAGGCAGTGTCAAATTTTATCTTCCTGGGCTCCATGATCACTGCAGATGGAGACAGCAGCCCTGAAATTAAAAGACGCCTTCTTCTTGGGAGGAAAGCGATGACAAATCTTGACAGCATCTTGAAAAGCAGAGACATCACCTTGCCAACAAAAGTCCGAATAGTCAAAGCTATGGTTTTTCCTGTCGTGATGTATGGAAGTGAGAGCTGGACCATAAAGAAAGCTGACCGCCGAAGAATTGATGCCTTTGAATTGTGGTGCTGGAGGAGGCTCTTGAGAATCCCCTGGACTGCAAGGAGAACAAACCTATCAGTTCTAAAGGAAATCAACCCTGAGTGCTCACTGGAAGGACAGATCCTGAAGCTGAGGCTCCAGTACTTTGGCCATCTCATGAGAAGAAAAGAGTCCTTGGAAAAAACCTTGATGGTGTGATGGCAAGAGGAGAAGGGGACGACCGAGGATGAGATGGCTGGACAGTGTCTGCGAAGCAACCAACATGAACCTGACACAACTCCGGGAGGCAGTAGAAGACAGGAGGGCCTGGCGTGCTCTGGTCCATGGGGTCACGAAGAGTCGGACACGACTAAACGACTAAACACACATTTCTTTTCATTTGACATGAGTTACAGCTCTGACAAAATTCTTTTATTTCCTTTCCCATTTTTGGCCAGTAGTAATTCTGAGATATTTGCTGCTTAGTCCCTGCAATACCGAAATGTCCAGATAAGGTGTCTGTGTGATACTTTTCCATTATTTTCTGTCTATATTTAGAAGGAACTATGAGCAGTTTTTCCCTCCCGGAGTTTATTAAGGTCTCCCTATATAAAAGGCCTTTTTCTTCAAAGTACAGTGGTGCCTCGCTTAACGGGTGCCCCGTTTAACGAATAATCCGCATACCGATGAAGATTTTACGATCGCAAAAGCGATCACAAAACGATGTTTTCAATGGGGAAAAATCGCTTTGCGATTTTCCCCCTATGCCCCATTTTCACCCAGCTGATGGGCGGGGCTTCAGGTGGATGGGGAGGGGGAAGGGATTCCCCTCCCCATCCTCCAGAGCTGTGGTGAAATTCCAGCTTCAGCGTCGGCTTCGGAAGGGGAGGGGGAAGGGATTTCTCCCCCTCTGGAGCTGTGCTGAAATGCCGGCTTCAGCGTCGGCTTCAGAAGGGGAGGGGGAAGGGATTCCCCCCCTCCAGAGCTGTGCTGAAATGCCGACTTCGGCTTCCCCCAGCTGACTGGCGGCGGCAGTGGAGGGGATGAGGAGGAAAGCCAGGAGGCATGGCAGGGCCAGGGTGTTCCGGCGGCCCTCCTCCCGGTGGCGCAGCAGTGGAGACGGGGGGTGAGGGGTGCTTCGGGGAGAGCTGGGAGGCAGGGCAAGGCCCGGGTGTTCCGGCGGCCCTCCTCCCAGCGGCGGTGGCAGCGGCAGTGGCGGAGATGGGAGTGAGGGGTGATTCGGAGAGAGCTGGGAGGCAGGGCAAGGCCCGGGTGTTCAGGTGGCCTTCCTCCCGAGCCCTCGCTTGCTCACTGCCCAAGGACGCCTGGTGTCACCCGGGCTGGCTAGCCGGCTGGTTGGCAGTGCTTTGCTATGATCGGTTCCCTGCTTGGGGAACTGATCATGGCAAATCAATGCTTTTTTAACAGCTGATGGGCGGTTCCAAAATGGCCACCGCTGTTTTCTGGACGGATTCCTCGCTTACCGAGGCGGTGAAAATGGCCGCCCCTATGGAGGATCTTCGCTGAACGGTGAGTTTTTGCCCCATAGGAACGCATTAAACAAGATTCAATGCGTTTCTATGTGGTTTTTTGTTCCATTTAGCGACAATTTCACATAGCGACGTTAATCCTGGAACGGATTAACGTCACTATGCGGGGCACCACTGTATCTCTCACGGTTCTCAGGAGTTACTGGATATTTGCTCACCATCTTAAAGCATTGTTCTTGTGATGATTTGTGTTTTTATGAGATGCTAGAATGGGTTTTGTAGTCATAATATTGTCTTGACAGCATCCATCTTCGTAGCACTATGTGCCTAGAGTGTTGGACTTACAAATTGCTGCAATTTCATCAGAAATTGTAAAAGAGACAGCATCAGGAGAGAAATTTTCCATTATGGATCCTGATTGCATAGTACCAACAACACAAAGGGACTGGGCAACCCGCACATTTTCTGAGGTGGTTTTTCTTCACATAGCTGGAGGTGATATGGCTTTAAGTGCTTTTCGTGACTCGGGTGCCAACATTTCTTCGATAAGCACACATTTTCTAGACCCCACCTTGATTCTGAACAATCTGAAGTGTCCTGTAAAAATGTACAGGTCTAAAGAGACTGAGCAGAAGTATGTTCCTTTGGCATATGTCAAAGTAACTTACAAGAATTGGTCAGAGTCCAAACATATTCTAACTCATGAGGGAAAACCTGATTTTCTGCTTGGAAATGATCTTGTTTTTTTGGATCACATGCAAAGTCAGAATGCAGCTTCGGTGCAAGTAGTCACTCGTTCTCAAAGTAGGGAGATGCATGATCCTGAACTGGAGCAGGAATCCACTGAGGATAGCTCAGATGGAGACCTTATGCAACAGCAGCCTCTTGTGACCAAACCTAATAATGCAGCTACTACAGAGACTAAAATGGAGGATGTGACCCCAAAGGGATCAGCTGACTTTAGACTGAAACACCTTAATGATCCCACTCTAGCTTCTTTAAGGTCACAAGCAGACAACTATGCTGAACGTCCTATGCATCAGCAAGTTAGCTTTTTGTGGGGTGAAAATGGACTTTTGTACAGAGAATATTTCCCCAAGTCCAACTTGGATGCCCAACCTATTCAACGGTTAGTTGTGCCTACTGAATATAGACTGAGAATACTAGAAATGGCTCATGACCATCCGAGTAGTGGGCACCAGGGAATACAAAAAACCCTAAAGAGGATTTCTCAACATTTTTACTGGCCTGGTATTTCAAAAACTGTAAAGGACTATGTCAGTTCTTGTGACTATTGCCAACGCACAGGCCATCAAACTGACAAGGTAAAGGCTGAGATGCAGATTATGGAGATTCCTGACCAAGTGTTCCAGTGTTTGCAAATGGATGTGCTAGGACCTTTTGTTCCTACTAAATCTAAGAAGAAATATATCATTTCTTTCATCTGTTCAGCCAGTAGGTGGATCGAAGCCTATGCTATTAGCAACCTTACAGCTACCACCATAGCTAGAATCATCGTGGACTTGTGCTCACGTATTGGAGTACCATCCAAAATAATTTGTGATCAAACAGGAGCTTTTACAAGTGAAGTTATGCGTAAGATCTGCGAGATAAGTGGAATAACCATCAGTTTTAGCACGGCCCATCATCCTCAATCTCATGGTATGGTGGAAAGAGGTCAACAGACTTTGCTTAGGATGATTAAAAGATTGACCCAAGAATATGGAAACATTTGGGATGAACTTTTGCCTTTTGCTTTGTTTGCTTACCGTAGCGCAGCTCATTCTTCGTTAGGTGGCTTTTCTCCAAGTGAGGTGGTATTTGGAAGAAATCTACAAGGACCATTGGACTTCCTGAAATCTGATTGGGAAGGTTGGTTAAAAGTAGTATTGTGCCAGTTGCTGATTTTGTCAGAAAACTTCAAGAGAAACTCTTGGCTGTCCAGGAGTTGGCCAGAGACAATTTGTTGGACGCTCAAGCAAGTCAGAAGTTCTTCCACAAAAAGAGATCCAGACACAGGGAATTTTCTGTGGGTGATTTGGTACTTGTTCTGAACCCACTCAGACCTTCTAAGCTAGAAGTTGTCTGGGAAGGTCCAGGTGAAATTGTTCAAAAATTGGGAAATGTCAATTATCTTGTCAAAATGTTAGATTCTAATAAGAAACCTGTTCTTTACCATGTCAATTGTCTGAAACTGTATAAAGATAGATCTGCAATGGTTTTTCAATATCATGCTGAATATTTTCATGCTGCAAATGAACCTATTGATATGTTGTCTGAATTGCAAGATGCAGGTACATGGTCTGATAATCTTGTTTTAACAGGTACCGTTGATCAGAAGGAAAGGTTGTTTCAAATTTTAGAACAATACCAAGAGGTGTTTTCAGATAAACCAGGTTACACCAATTTGATCAGTCATGTGATAACTACTGAGAACAATGCCCAGCCCATATGGTCTAGCCCATATAGAGCAATTGGTAATCATGCTATCCAGATTGAACAAGAGATACAAAAGATGTTATCTTTGGGGGTGATTGAACCGTCATTCTCCCCTTGGGCTTCTCCGGTGGTACTGGTGCCAAAACGTAACGCTCTGGGTGAAATTCTCGAGGAAGTAAGATTTTGTGTTGACTACAGAAAGTTAAACGGTGTTACTGTTCCAGATCCATACCCAGTACCTAGAATGGATGATTTAATTGAACATCTTTCAAAGGCTAAGTTTATCAGCATTCTCGATCTAAAGAATGCTTATTGGCAGCTCGATTTGGCCGAAGATTCACGAGATAAGACCACTTTCATCACGCACGTGGGAACTTTTCGTTTCCGACGATTGCCATTTGGTTTGAAGAATGCTGGTGCTTCATTTCAAAGGATGATAGACAAACTTTTACAAGGGTTACCTTTTGCAAGTGCTTATCTTGATGATGTTGCTATTTTCAGTTCTGATTTTGATTCTCACATGTCTCACATTGAAACTGCTTTGTCCAGACTTCAGCAAGCAGGACTGACAATCATAGCCAGCAAATGTCAATGGATGCAAGGAAAAGTCATGTATTTAGGTCATTTGATTGGGCAAGGATAAATTCAGACTCTGCAAGCCAAAGTACAATCTATTAATGATTGGCCTATTCCAAAAACTAAGAAACAGGTACGTTCGTTTTTGGGCCTAGTTGGCTACTACAGAAAATTCATTCCTGATTTCAGTCATTTGGCTTCACCTCTGACAGAGCTCACTAAGAAGAGACAGCCTGTCAAGATAAATTGGACACCAGAGTGTCAAGGTGCCTTTGATACTTTAAAAGCTAAGATTATGGATGCACCTATACTGAAATCCCCTGATTTCGACAAACCATTCATTTTACAGACAGATGCCTCTGAATTGGGCCTTGGAGCCGTATTGTTACAGCAAGGAGAGGATGGGAACCTTTATCCTATCTCATACGTCTCTAGAAAACTCTTGGAAAGAGAGAGAAATTACGCAGTACCTGAAAAAGAGGCTCTTTCTATATTTTGGTCTCTAAATTTACTTAGACCTTGCCTATGGGGGCGTAAGTTTACACTCCAAACAGATCACAGAGCTTTAGTTTGGTTGCAGAAGATGAAATCTCACAACCAGAAATTGTTGAGATGGAGTCTAGCATTGCAAGATTTTGATTTTGAAGTTCAACACATTCCTGGAAAATTGAATGTTGTGGCAGATGGTCTTTCTAGAATGTACTGTGAAGATTCTTATGAACCTGAACGTTGAAACAATGTATTCAACAGTGTGTTCTGTTTCAGTATTTCCATAGTTGCTTTGTAGCTGAATTTTGATGTATAACCAGTTAATTACTTTGAATTACTGTTTAGTTACTTATGCTTGATTTCTTAAAATTAGATCAGATTAACTGCTCTGAATTTTAACGATAATCAGGGGGGCATGTGATGATTTGTGTATTTATGAGATGCTAGAATGGGTTTTGTAGTCATAATATTGTCTTGACAGCATCCATCTTGATTTAAAGTCTGTTCTGTAGTAGGAAAGTTTTTCATGCTGTTTCAGAGAAGCTTCGCTCTCTGGTTATCTCGTTGCTAAGATGAGTAGAGAGCAGAGACTTTTGTAGTCAAAATAATTCTGCCACAAAACATGATAACAACTCTCAAGCTCCCATGAGAAAGTTAGGCGGGACAACAAGGCCCAGGAGGGGGTGTTCCTTATGAAGAATTCTGGGAAGAAGGAAGTTGGTAAGAAGTTGGAAAAAAATGGAGTTTGACTGAGAAAGGTCAGACATGTGCTTTTTCCCAAAATGGATTATATCTTTGGTATGGAGCCTTTTTGTCAACATGGACTGATGGAGAACAATTGCAATCTATCTGACCTGTTGGACTACAAACTGTGAAATCCCTGGAAACGTGAGAATGACTGTGCTTATGCATTACTCTAGTTTAGAATGCCTTTAATTATTTTATTTTTCCAGCTGG
The DNA here is from genome assembly GCF_051106095.1 of Pogona vitticeps. NCBI lineage: Eukaryota > Metazoa > Chordata > Lepidosauria > Squamata > Agamidae > Pogona > Pogona vitticeps. Next base: position 12,552,379 of record NC_135793.1, on the reverse strand, counting down.
AGTGGTGGGGGTGATCTGTCTGCCTTGTGTTGAAAATGTTCTAACTGAATTACTTTGCAATAATCTGAATTCTTTTCTGAACCATCCTTTTTAAATAAAACAGTAATGATTTAGAATTGCATGCATTGGTTTCTTGAACAGACTAGTCTTTCTGATTTGGCCATGTGTATTTGCTACCATATATAGAGCCCAGATTAGCCTGAGTGTAAACTCATGGATTTGTCTGTGTGTGTTGCTTTTCTTAATAAAGGAGGTGGATTTGAGGAAGAAGTGTTAGTCAGGGCATAGCTGAGAGTCTTGGGCTCCTCTTAGCTCCTAAAGGACTGACTAAGCTTTGGAATCTCTCCATTCTCCGGCACCCCGTATCTCCCTGGAGATGGGGGATTGCTGACAGTTGTAACGTTGGATCTGCTTCTTGATCCCATTCTCTGAATTCTATAGAGTCCTCCCTTGAGGTCCCTCTCTCCTGATCTGAGGTAAAACATTCCTCAAAATCCTCATTTTCCTCATCTGACCCAGCTGCCATTACACAAGGCACCTGCTCAGTTTTGTTTCCCCTAGTCAAAGGCATTTTCCTTTCCTCAGGCTTCTGATCCAACTTACAAGCCTCGATTTAAAAAGTACACTTTTTTACTGTCAGTGATAGTCTGTGTTATAAAGTTGCTGCTTCACCAGTGCTGGTAATCTAGCTACAGTGTCCAGGCCTCTGCCCCCAGCTAGGCCTCCCGCCACAGACAGAACTTCTCTCTCTGCCTCAAGCCACAAAATCACTGAAAGCCCACAGCTTTACCCTGTCCTAGGTTTAGCTGTCTTGAGTCCCCTCAGCGCATCTGCCCTTGGCTCCGCTTTTGTCCCCTCAGAGTTTTCCCTTGAACTCAGGACAAGCTAGCCAAACTGCCACAGATTTCTGCCTTGGGCAACTCTCTCCACAGAAATGGTTACCACAGAGCCTCCCTGTCTTAGTCCCCAATCTAAGCTCCCGCACCCTTCTACTAGACTTTCTCCCTATGAGACAAGTCCTAGAAGGTTACCCATGCATTAACTCAGATGTCACTGATTAAAGACCCCTGCTCTGGGCACCTTTCCAGTACAAGGCTTTACTGGATCACCTCGTATCCCACACGCTGGGCATCAATTTTATATTGTAGCAGGCCACTCTCAAGCCCTTACTCATCCAGGCCTATAAGAGTGCTCACTACCTTTCACCAAAACTTGCTGCCACTAACCTATTCTTAAAATCAAAAGGACAAGTGTTTCTTTTAAAAACAAAGTGTTTATTGATTACACAAAATAAAAGGGTGAATCACAGGTATAACATCAATTAATCAATCACTGTTTCTCAGACACTAGGTCTCACAGACTTTTCCCTCACTGACAGGCTCTTTCTCACTCACTATCAATCTCTCTAATCACTCATCTCTCAAACTGATCACCTCTCTCACACATCACACACACCTTATATAACCCAGCTCCTCCCACTACTGCACCACCCTCCGTCCTCTCATTGGCTGAGGTTCCTCTGCCCAGCAGTGACAGATAGGTGAGAGCAGAGCTGAACGCCACAAGAGCTTATAGCCTAATAAGGCAGAGAATATATCTCCATAATATTTCATTTAAAACTAAAAGCAATATAACTCCAGAAATATATTTGCGAAGGCTTTCACGGCCGGGATCTAATGGTTGTTCTGGGTTTTTTGGGCTCTTTGGCCGTGTTCTGAAGGTTGTTCTTCCTGACGTTTCGCCAGTCTCTATGGCCGGCATCTTCAGAGGACAGCAGCCTGTACTCTGGTGTAGTTGGCTTGGGTGTGCAGTATTTATGGCTGTGAGATAGGCTTTTGTCTTTTCCTGTAGATGGGTGGTTAGTGTGTATTGTTGTGGGTGTATTGTTGTGCTAAGGGGAAGAGATTATCTGTTCCTGTGGTTGATGGGTGTCATTAGCTGGTCTTTTGTGTGTAGTGATCCCCTGTCCTTGTGAGTGGGTAGAGTTCGTTGACCTTTTGCACATAGTATGTTTGATAGCTGGGAGCCAAGTTTTGTTGAGCTTCATCCTTTCCTCTTTTTTGTTGAAACTGTGCTTGTGTTTGTGGATTTCAGTGGCTTCCCTGTGCAGTCTGACGTAATGATTGCTGGTGTTGTCCAGTATTTCAGTATTTTGAAATAGAATTTCATGTCCGGTTTGTTTCAGGGCATGTTCAGCTACTGCAGATTTTTCTGGTTGTTTTAGTCTGCAGTGTCTCTCATGTTCTTTGATTCTAGTGTGGATGCTTCCCCTTAGCACAACAATACACCCGCAACAATACACACTAATCACCCATCTACAGGAAAAGACAAAAGCCTATCTCACAGCCATAAATACTGCACTCCCAAGCCAACTACACCAGAGTACAGGTTGCTGTCCTCTGAAGAAGCCGGCCACAGAGACTGGCGAAACGTCAGGAAGAACAACCTTCAGAACACAGCCAAAGAGCCCGAAAAACCCAGAACAACCATAACTCCAGAAAGTTTGAAAGTTTTCTTAAAAGCTTTCATTACATGAAAGAATATGAAAGTTCTTATGATAATATAATAAAAAATGAAAAGCATTATTTAGCTCTAAGTATGATGTCAACACACACAGGAAAATATTTTCTCACTAAGCCTTAGCCAGTTAGAACCTATGGCTTTGTTATGTTCATAACTGAATAGATCATTATCCTTTTGCTGCACTCAGCCCTATTCTCCATTTCACTCCATGAAAATGAAAGCTTGTGTTCTTTCCATTCCCTTGGATTACTGTTAATCATGAGGCTAAAGCCTTATAAAACAAATTACACCTTTATTTCCCTTCTTTACTTGCTTTATTTATTTATTTGCTTTAAACAGTTTAAAATAACATTCATCCTTTTCTCCTTTTATAATATTCTGTAAAAGCTTCCATTTTACAATGCATTGTTATTCTCATTTGTTTAACACAGGTTTACACATTTTTGTGATATCTCTTTGTTTATTAACACAACACAAGCAGCATCTTAAAATGCATTTCCTTTTTTTCTCCTGTTGTTTTCTCTGTTTCACATTACATAAGTGCTCAGTTGTTTACTTTTTCCACAGAGGAAGTTGGTAAGTCTAGGGATCTTTTAGCAAACTTGCTCACATGTAAACATGCGCATTAAAAGAACAGCAGGCTATATTGGGTCACTTGAACTTTGCATGTAGGGTTGTAGCATCAGGGCAGGCCTTTTGTGCAACAATTTGGCAGCAGATATGGGAGGCTAGGGAGAGCCTGCAGATCCAGTCAGATGCAGCTGAAAGTTTAGATTTTGGTATGTACTATGCAGGACGATAGGTGCCCAGATATGGTCTCAGGAATGGGCAGGGACAGGTATCCTCAAGGATTTAACTTTCCTTGAGCTCTTCCCAACTGTGGTATCTGTCACCATGTGGCAGGCAGAATTCAGGAACAAGCAGATTAAGTTGTGGCATGACAACCAGGCAGTGATAGCAATAGTGAATAGACAGTCAACCAAGTCAAGGAGAATGATGCGGCTCATATGCAGAACGGTCCTTGTATGTCTGCAAGCTAACATTACATGTTCAGCTACATTTGTCCCAGAATTGGATACTGGTGTTGCAGATGCCCTGTCTCATTCCCAGGAAAGTAGGTTCCACCTCTCAGCACCACACACAAACATCACACTTGACCTATTCCTGGAGGAACTCTGGAAGTTTGGATGTAAGACATGATCTGAGGACTATACAATTCAACTGCCCCTTCCACCTTCAGAGCTTACAGTAATGCATAGGGAGCTTTCCAGTCCTTTCTTAAAAGGAAGGAGAGATATGACACCTCTGGCCACATAAAGGAGAGAATGATATTGCAGTACATCCAATCTCTCCATGTGCTGGGCCTTGTGCCCAGAACACTGTGTACTCATTTGGCAGGCATTTCATTTTTCTGTCAATTTCAAGTCTTTCTGGATCCATGTGGGCCCTTCCTGCTAAAATGCACTATCACAAAATGGGGTTTTGGTTGCACCCAAAACACCAAAGAAGGCCTATCATGTTTCATATATTGAGCATCATATTGCAACAACTGTGCAAAATCTGCTGGTCCAAGTATGAATCCCATCTATTTAAGACAGCTTATACACTAGTATTCTTTGGTGCATTCAGGGTAGAGGAATTGGTAGCAGGATCCAAATGTGAACAGTTCATTGGATCACTGCAGCTATGAGATGTCTACTTAGAGGGGGACAAAATGGTTTTAGGCTTGTGTTCCTCTAAAATAGACCAATGGGGCAGGGGCTCCATTATATCCCTAAAACCAAGGAGAGAAAGTAGTTCTTGCCCTGTCTGGACTGAAGGCCTTTTTGGTCTATCACCTGCTGGGGAAGGGGCCCTTTTTGGTTCATGAGGATGGTGCACTGCTAGCCCAGAACCAGTTTACTGGGGTTCTCCAACCCAGCAAATTATTGGTGATTTCTTTTACTCTGCTTCCACCATAGGTGAAATAAAGGAAAGGCGTGGATAATCGAGCATAGCATTGTTTACTGAGTGGAGAGATATAGGGATGTAATCTTGGACACGACAGAATGGCAAAAATCAGATGGTTGGGTTGCAGTCCTTCTTGTGTTGAATAATTCAGAGTACGGGTCCTTCACAGTTGCTGTTGCTGCAGCTTGGAGAAAATGATTTGCCAGAGGTGAAGGAACTTGACTTGACATACTTGCCACCAACAAAGCAGATTTGGAATTCATACATCACAGTCACCCCATGATCAGCATAATACGGGTTGGGCATGGGACATGGGGCCCTCACAAGATGGATATTGCTAGACAGAAGGTGACCAGAGCAGCTGGCCATTTGATGGCATCACAGGGTGACATCACACCAGTTATTTCCTACAAGTTGGAACCTGTTTTCTAGGTTGGTGGAGGTCACCTATCAGACCAGTGACAGGAGTTGTGGCTCACTGACATCCATGGGGCAATAGCTGGTTGATTGCAGCTGCAGTTGTTTGGTGGGAGCTGTGCAGACCCCAGCTGTTGTGGCAACTTGGGGCATTGGGGCAGATCCAGGTGGTGTTAGGAGCAGCAGGCAGGATCTGTCACCTCTGGGGATTAATAATAAAGAGTGCACTGGGGCAAACCTAGGTTGGGGGCCAAGGCCCACCTCTTTCACCAGGTGGCAGTGGCCATGGAGTGGCATACACCTGCATTATCTCCATGGTATGTCATACCTCGTGTGGACCCTCAGTGAACTACTGATGGGTAGTGATGGCATCTAGAGGCAGTTGGGTCTCTTGATGCACTGGATTCACCCCCATGCTAGGCCAAAAATGCTGTTGTAATAGCCAATAAAGTTGTATCCTTTTTCTTTCCAGAGGTGCACCAGTGTGTTGTTATTCACAGGTCCTCAACCCGGGCATGCTTAGCCCTAGGCCCACGATGACTCACAGATCTGTAGCAAATGGGGAAGCTGAAACTATCCAAAGCCCTAGAGCACAAGTAGAAAATTAGATTTAGGATGCTCAAATACCCAAAATACTTTTTTTAAAAAGGAGAATGATCAGTTTTACAATAAAAAGCCCCTATTTCCATTTCTTTTGGGCCCCTTACTACAGGCACATTGTCTTTTTGTTCTAAAATAATTCATCTCAGGGCCTGTTAAGAACGGAGGGAAATTGGCCAACATTTCAATTCTGTGAATCAATACTTCTACATCCCCTTGAAAGTACATAGCAAAGATATTTAATTTGTCAACAGCAAAACTTCAGTCACAGCATTACCTAATATCTATCCAGGCTATTTCTGAAAGCACTCAGAAGCTTGCCAAGTAGAATATACCAGATGTATGGAAGACACTAATTGATTGAAGAAACAGTCTTGAATTGATCCAGAAATAAATTTAGCACCACATTTTTCCAAAGGCGGCTTTGTATCTTCTACTTAAGACACATTCTACAATTTACTTGACTAAAGAGTTGATTTGCAAATGTAGGCAGCACTTGGAGTTTTTTACAGAGCCATATCTTCATTTCCCATCCCTCTATTGTGTTGGTACAAATCCCATATAGCCAATTTCTAATCTCATAGAATTATCCCTAAAATATATTTCAGCTACCATGGTTTCTGGATTTTGCAAAGCTTGAACCTAATGGAAAAAAATTGCCAGGTTTCCATGACAACTGGAATTTTCAGAACAACATGAGATAACAAAGCATGTGAACATCCTTTGAATTGCCAATTCTCCTTCAAGGTCTTGGCAGAAGATAAAACATGCATTTTGCTTCTGCTCTAGATGATCCCACCTTTCCCAATACTTTTTGACTTTGTCCCCATCAGCCTTAACCTTGAAATATACCATACTCAGAAGGAAATAACATCCTGAAAGATACAATTACTTGTAGGATAGCCATGTTAGCATCATTCCATTTCCTAAGATTTCAGGGTCAAAATCATTTTTAAAATGATTAGAATCAGAAAATAAGTTACATTTAATTATGTATTTAGTCACAAGGGGAGAAATTTGGGTCTGTCCTTTTCTTAGAATAGGCATCCTTGGGTCTCAAAAGACTATGGTAACGTGATCTGTATGGAGGATGTGGAACAGTGTCTAGTGTGGCTGAGAAGGCCAATTTGAGGGTGACAATCCCTTCCACACTGAAGACAAATACAATCTGTCCCCTGTCCAGCTCCCTGATTTGACTGCTTTTGTGACTGCCTCTTTGCCTCGGCCTGCTGGACAAGGGTCTCTTCAAATTGGGAGAGGCTGTGATACAATGCTTGCCTCCAGGCTGAACACTCAGATGTGAGGATTTCCCATCTGTTGAGGCCCATTCCAAAGGCCTTCAGATCCCGCTTGCAGATGACCTTGTATCGCAGCTGTGGTCTCCCTCTGGGGAAATTTCCCTGCACTAATTCTCCATACAGGAGATCTTTTGGAATCTGACCATCACCCATTCTCACGACATGCCCAAGCCAATGTAGACGTCGTTGTTTCAGGAATGTATAAAGGTAAAGGTTCCCCTTGACAATTGTTGTCCAGTTGTGTTTGACTCTAGGGGGTGGTGCTCATCCCCGTTTCCAAGCCATAGAGCCAGCGTTTTGTCCGAAGACAATCTTCCGTGGTCACATGGCCAGTGCAACATAGACACAGAATGCTGTTACCTTCCCACCGAGGTGGTCCCTATTTATCTACTTGCAATTGCATGCTTTCGAACCACTAGGTTGGCGGGAGCTGGAACAAGCGACGGGAGCTCACTCCGTCATGTGGATTCGATCTTATGACTGCTGGTCGTCTGACCCTGTAGCACAGGCTTCTGCAGTTTAGCCCCCAGTGCCACCACGTCCCTAGGAAAGCCCCAGGAATGTATACATGCTAAAAATTCCAGCTCGTTCTAGGACTACTCTATTTGGAAATTTGTCCTGCCAGGTGATGCCAAAAATGCATCGGAGGCAACACATATGAAGGGTGTTCAGCTTCCTCTCCTGCTGTGCACAAAGGGTCTAGGACTCACTGCAGTACAGGAGTGTGCTCAGGACACAGGCTCTATAGACCTGGGTCTTGGCATATGTTGTCAGCTTTTTATTGAGCCATACTCTCTTTGTGAGTCTAGAGAACATGGTAGCTGCTTTGCCAATGCATTTATCCAGCTTGACATCTAGGGAGTGTCAGAGATCGTTGAGCCAAGGTACACAAAGTCATGAACAACCTCCAATTCTTGCATAGAGATGGTAATAGAGGGAGGTGAGTCCACGCCCTGGCCCATGACTTGTGTTTTCTTCAGGCTGATTGTTAGTCCAAAGTCTTGGCAGGCCTTGCTAAAACAATTCATGAATTGTTGGAGGTCTTCAGCAGAGTGGGCAACAATGGCTGCATCATTTGCGAAGAGGAAGTCCCGCATGCATTTCAGTTGGACATTGGTCCTCATTCTCAATCTAGAGAGATTAAAGAGCTTTCCCTCGGATCTAGTCTGGAGATAGACACCTTCTGTTGCAGTTCCAAAGGCATGCTTCAACATGACAGCAAAAAAGATCCCAAAAAGGGTCAGCGTGAGGACACGGCCTTGTTTCACTCCGCTTCGGATGTCAAAGGGATCTGATGTTGAGCCATCAAAAACTAGTGCCTTTCATTTCCTCATGATAGGACATGATGATGTTAAGGAGTTGAGTTGGACAGCCAATCTTGGGAAGTATTTTAAAAAGGCCATCCCTGCTAACCAAATCAAAGGCCTTTGTGAGATCTATGAAGGCCACAAAGAGTGGCTGTTGTTGTTCCCTACATTTCTCCTGCAACTGTCTGAGGGAGAATACCATGTCAGTGGTGGATGTATTAGCTCGAAGTCACAGGCTCATGTTAGGGTCTAAGTGAAAAGTTTGAATGACCTCCGTCTACATGCTTTTGAACCTTAGTAAGAAAGGTCGTCTACCATATGAATCTTACTGAGCAGTCTTCAGGAGCTGCCTTCTCTTTCTGTGTGTTACCACAACTCAAGGCTAAGTGACATCCTCATTTCACTTGTGGAACCCTAGTATGCAGAATGTCCTCCACAAAGCAACCTGCCAAGTGTCAATTCTGATGTTTTTTTCTCATACAAGAAAAGACTTTCTTCACCAGACATTGCAATATATTAAATAAATGAGTTTTCAGTTTTCAGAATTCTACTAGTCTTATTAATAGATTGTTCTGGATTTTCTGACTTTATTGTATTGTGTTTTTAAGTGTACACCAGCTTCAGAGTTTATGCTGAAATGCAACTAACACAATTACTAAATAAAGTAAGTCAGTAAATCTAGTTGCATGGATTTATCTGATTCAGCTTAATTAGATTTTCTAGAATTCAACTGAATCATCTTAAAATACATGGGCAGGCTTATGAATTTATTAACCCTGAATACACAAATTATCAGGAATTTCTGCAGAGTTTTCATTTCAAAGTGTTCAGTTTTCATTTAAAAGAATAGAATATGAATCTATCGTACAGTACTCACAGAGATAGAAACAGAAGCACACACTCAAATTTTAAGCAATTGCCTAGAAAAATATATCTATAGACACATCTTTAAACCAAACTACCATAGGGGCTATAATATTGTTGTTAGGATGTGCAGATTCTCACAAACCCACTCTGTACCTGAATAAACACCATGCACATCAGTCCAACCTCTTGCCCTACCAGACTCTTTAGAAGACATTCCAAAATGTTGTCAGTGACATTATCTGTGCATTTCTGAAACTCTATTTTAAAAAAGCAAATAAAAGAATGCAAACAATTATGACCTAGGAGGGGCTATGTGGCATTCTATTCTGTGACCTATCTACACAAAGTCCAAACAATTAGCATTCTTCCACCATCATGCACTTATTCAGACCAAATCGCTTAACACTATTTCTTTAAAATTACAGTGGTGCCTCGCTAGACAATGTTAATCCGTTTCATTGAAATCGCTGTCTTGTGAAAACATCGTCTAGTGAAAACAGTTTCCCCATTGGAATGCATTGAAACCCATTTAATGTGTTCCAATGGGGAAAATAGTCGTTGTCCAGTGAAGATTGCCCATAGGGAAGCCATTTTAAATCGTCTTGCGAAATAAAACACCTTTCCCTTCCGTTGTTTTTGTGAGTGGGCATCTAACAAAATTAGGTTGAGTCCTGAGGGGCTCTGGTGCCTGGGTGGTGGTGATGCATGTTGTCGGAGCAAGAGGGATGGTGTGCCGTGGGTCAGTGCCTGGGCTGGGAGGTGCGGTGGATGATCTGGAGAAGGCTGGAGGCAAGGGAACAGCTAGAGGCAACTTCTCATAGCTGTCCTTTGTTGCACCGCTCAAGCAACAGCAGCCAGAGAGGGCAAGGCAGCAAGTGCTGGGAAGAGTCTTTGGCTGTTGGCGCCCAAAGTCCTCTCCCCCCCCAGCTCTTCCCGCACTTGTCACTGCAGGCTATGTCTTCGTCAGGCTGTGCTTCCCCTTCACCCTCACCTTAGAGTGTGTGGACTGGTGGGGAGGCTGCACAGGGGTCACCTCTTTCCCAGCAGCAGCAGCAGCTGCTGCCCCTCTATGCTAACGCCAACGCCACCAGCAAAAGCTCCAGCTGCTAACCAAGCAGATTGGCTGAGGGGATCCGGGAAGGCTAGTGGAAGGAATGTGGGGGGGAAGGGATGCGGGGGGGAGAGACGGAGAGCTCGGTGGGAGAGCATGCATGCATGCTGTGCAAGACTCCCTGCTGGGCGGGAGAGGTGCCTTGAGCCTGTTGGAGCCACCTTTCCAGAGCCGGCAGTGGGGCCAGAGGCAGACCATCACAAAGTCTCCCTTTTGTGAAGAATGCCACGGGGCAAGGGAGTGCCAGGGGATGAGTGACGACTGCGACCGACCGGCAGAAAGGCTGCTTGGCTCGAATCACCTGTATGGGAGGCTCTGGCAGGCAAGGGTTGCGCTGGGCTTTTTGCATTGGTGTGCATGCTCCTAATTACACAAGCACTGCACCGCTGTGTGCACATGTGCATGAGCACGAGGGGGTGCCCCGCCTTCACCAGCCAGTCCGCACATGGAAAAAGGAAGGAGAGCGCTGCCCTAGGGAAGCCATTTGCGGAGCCGCCAATCAGCTGTTCAATCATTCTCTTGCTAAGCATCGATCCAGAAAAAAAAGTGTCTGGGGAAGCACGGACCGAAAGCAAAATCCCCCCATAGGAAACACTGTTTTGCGGGTGGAACTTGACTGCAGTGAAGCCAGCAGCTCCCGGCTAACCTCTCCCGGGAAAAAATGGAACCGCACGGCCCGTCGTCCCTCTAGAAACAGGGGGACGGAAGGGGAGGCCAGGAGAGGTCACCCCCAAGCAGATGTGCGCCCAGAAAGCAGAAGACTTGGCAGCAACCGGGTCTTTCTTCCCTCTGAAAATCCACCCAAGCATGGACCGGAGACGGGAGGCCATCTTATGGCAGAAAGCTGTGGGAAAATTCCACCCCCAATTCCCAAAGAAGGAGAAAAAAATACGGCTGAACATATACAATAACAAAGTAAGTTTTTGATTTATGAATAACCTCATTGAGATGTTAAGGAAACTAAAGTGAAAATACCTGGCTGAAAGGAGAGAGGAAGCGGCGAGCTGGCACGCCAGCCTGTGTGTGTTTTTTTTTTCTCAAAGTGAACTTTTAAACAACAAGTTTGCAACTATCAGACTGGCTCAAGGTCAATGAGATAAGACAGCGAAATGGAAAAAGTTTGTGTTTCTGGAAAAAAATCCCAGTGGAAATATTACTCAACAATTTTTAAGGAATTGAAATCTTGTTAATGCTGTGCAGTTTGGACTCTTCTTACTAGTTTGAGTGGGACTTTGAAAATAAAAGCTTGTCTTGGGAACAGGAGGCATAAGCTAATGGGAAGGAAAAACAGGCGACGAATTATCAGCGTGGCGACATAGATTGAAGAACTGGAAAAGCCCTCTAGGAGCAACCGACAGTGAATCATCAGCTCGTGAGCGAGAGGAATTCAACAGAATAGACTGAGGACTCTTTAAAAAATCAGGGCTAGAGTTACTGAAGGACTATAACAATATATATATATTTGAGAGACTGGTTCCCTGTGTCTGCTGTGTTCGGACTATTTGAATTTGCTGTGGATTTTGATAATATTGCTATAATATCTGGATAAGGATACTATTTGGACAATAATGGGACAAGGAGGGGAGGACATTTCTGGGGCGGTTGGTTTGTTGATAAAATAGTGGAATAAAAAATAATAATATTATTTATACAAACTATATATACTGGAGAGATGGAAATGACCTCCGAAAGGTTGGGAATTTTGCCAGATAATGAATGGCTGGTTACTATGCAAATGACAATAATAACAGGATTCCAGCAGGTAAACGAGCACATTAATCAGATGAAAGATCTTATCAAAGGGAAATCAGCAGAGGTAAAACAGTTGAATGAAACGGCCCTAACACCAATACAATTTACACCGAGAGCTATGCCAGGTACTATAGATGAGAGTAAGAGTTACTCTGTGAGCTACTCAGCTATAATAGACAGAAAAGGTGATGTTAAAAATCAGACTACTGTCCTGCACTCAATTTTATTTTCCCAAAATAGGAAGAAAATAGAGTTACAGAAACAAGAGAAGGGCACTGAGAAAATATGGGAAATGCTAGAAATGGAGATTTTTCCAGGCAGGCTGATTGCACGTATAAGACAGAAGGATATTGAAAGAGGGGATGTATTTTATTATTGGTCTCGATTTCCTGATAGAGATGGAATAACTTAGATTTAAATTCAAACATGAATGTAAGATGATACTTAGAGGATAACCAGATAGTGTGTGTGTGTGTGTGTGTGTGGATAGATAGATAGATAGATAGATAGATAGATAGATAGATAGATAGATAGATAGATAGATAGATAGATAGATAGATAGATAGATAGATAGATAGATAGATATAGATATATAGATATATAGATATAGATATATATAGATATAGATATATATAGATATATATAGATATATATAGATAAAGAATATAAAGTATTTTTTTTTTGGCATTGAAAAATGAATAGACCTGATGCATGTATACTTCATATGAATAGATTGGATAATTGTATACTCTGTGTTCTCCTATCTTCAAAACCCTTTTCCCATCCCTTACACTTCCTTTTACCTTTTGTATTCCCTTTTGTATTCCCTACCCTATTCCCAGTAGTTAAAAAAATAAAAAAAATATTTTAAAAAAAAGGAAACACTTTATTAAATCACATCAAAATTGTATTTGCCAAACTTGGCATGGTAAAGGAAGCCTGTGGTAGTGCAGAAACAAGTAAATGGCAGGGGTATCCAAATACCCCTTGATCAGTAAAATGGACAAGTCCCCGGCCCCCAGGTTCCAGTGGTCTTAAAGACAACAGGAACCCAGCCAGCCGCTAATAAACACCCCCAGACCTCCAGACATCTTTAATTGATGACCATTGGTCTGGAAGTGGCTCAGCGCATCTTCCCATCACCAGCCCTGTAAGCAGACAATCTGCAGAGCTGGGAGGTTGGATGCACTGTTGACTTAATTGAGATTACAGTTGGGACACACCGAAAATACCTGTTTTTCTGCACTACCTGCCACCACATGGGGACTAGCCAAGCTCTGTCCCATGCCCGCCACCAAGCTTTTTGAGCTCAACCAGCAGGCCCCCTTTGTCTTCTAAAAAGACATCCAAGCCTGCATCCAAAAGGTGGATACAATTGCTACAAAAAATTCTGACTTATTCAGGTGGTTTCTATGGTGACTAATCACTGAACTGAGGCCGCCGCTACAGACACCTCTACAAATTTCTCTGTTAACACCCCGCCAGACCTTGTTAACATCGCCAATTTTCCGGGTGCCTCGCCAGGCTAACCGCAGAATGATCGTGGACCACACGATCTGCATCACAGGATACCTGGCATTCAACCCCTTGAGGTCTCGCAGAATGTCCAGGATCAAAGCCTTACCCATTAGCCTAGGCAAATCATTGCCTCCCAGGTGAATTACCAGCACATCTGGTGGGAATTGGCCAAATGCCGTCATCCTCCTGAACTGCATCCACTGCATACCGTTGCAACCCCCTCCAGGTAATGTGTGCGTGGGCGCCAAGCCCCAAATCAGTCCCCCACAGTGACGAGGCAGCATATTGCTCACTCCAATAAACAAAGCTGTGACTGGTGATCATTACGGGCCTCCGACATTCAGGCCCTAAAAAACCTGTGAAGACATAAACCATCCCTTGCCTAGAAATTATATATGGTCCTGATGTACCATTGATAGCCAGAGGATGACCATCATCCCAACTGTTTAATTTATTCCATGCTATAACCTAAGGCTGCCACTGTAGATGCTGCTCCAATTCTGAAAGAATGGGTCCCGAATCTCATACCATGTACACCTACTCTATCTAAGGACAAGTCTGTGAGTTTCCAAAACTGATATTTAGTCAAAGGTGACTTATCAGCATGTTGGAAAAAAATACCCTGTCTCCTGGCCTCTAAGCGCAATAAATGCTTGTGTGGCCTCAACGGGACATATGCTCCTAATGCCGCATTGCCCTAAAACCAACTGCTTCCCTTTGCCCATTTGATCCACCTTGGATTGCCTAATGTTGATTTTTAGTTGACCGTCTTGCACAGTAACATCCTGCTGCTGTAAGGCAAGTCGAGAGGTGTCTGCCTTCCCCCCTGCCACTAACTCTCCAATCCTGAGGGCACCAAAAAATGCTATTAAAGCCACTGCTTTAAACAGTGTCATCTCATATTTATCTCTACATAAGCTCGCCCATTGCTTGCATATGTGTATCAAAAGAGAAGGGGAAAGATTGCTGATTGCATAGGCCTCAATCCATCTGCTAGCTTGACAGATGAATGAGATGATGTATTTCTTTTTAGACTTAGTAGGAACAAAAGGTCCTAATACATCCATTTGCAAATACTGGAACACCTGGTCTGGAATATCCATGAGCTGCATTTCCGCCTTCGCGCTGTCGGTTTGGTGCCCAGTATGTTGACAGTAATCACAGGAACCAACATAGTCCTTGATAGTTTTTGTAATACCAGGCCAGTAAAAATGTTGTGATATTCTGCTCAAAGTCTTTTGTATTCCAAGATGGCCACTGCTTGGACTGTCATGGGCAATCTGCAGAATTTTCTCTCTGTACTCACTAGGAATCACTAACTGTTGAATAGGTTCAGCCTGTGCGTTGGATTTAGGAAAATACTCTCTGTACAAAAGTCCATTTTGACTCCACAAGAAGTTCACTTGTTGTTGCACAGGTTGCACTGCGTAGTTGTCTGCTTGTGACCTTAAAGAGGCTAAGGTAGGATCATTCAGCTGCTTCAATTTAAAATCAGCTGAACCCATAGGAATAGGTAAGTCCTCTGGCTCAGTCTTTGTATTGGCTGCACTATCAGGTTTGGTCACAAGAGGCTGCAGTTGCATTAAGTTTCCATCTGAGTGCTCCTCAGAGAAATCATCAGGTGGAACTTGCTGCATCGATTTACTTTGGGAACGGGTAACTGCCTGCATTGAAGCTGATTTTAAGGTTTGCTGGTGATTCAAAAATGCCAAATCATTTCCTAGTAAAAAGTCAAGTTTGCCCTCATGTGTTAGCACGTGCTTATGCCCTTTCCAGTTCTTGTAACTGAGTTGTAGAAAAGCGAGGGGAACATATTTCTCGATTACTTCATTAGAACCATAGGTTCTCACAGGACACCTCAGATTGTTCAAAATCAGTTCTGGATCCCAAAAAACGTTTGTTCACTGAAGAAATATCAGCTGCTGTATCGCGAGAAGCGTTTAAAACCACATCACCACTAGAAAAAATGTAGAACCACGGTCTCAGAAAATTTTTGCAAAGACCAAGAAAATTGTTCTTCAGGTATTATGCAACAAGGATCCATAACAGTAAATTTCTCTCCTGTCGGTGTCTGCTGAGCAAATGTAGTCAAAATTTGAGCTACTTGCAAACCCATTATCCTAGGCACAAACTGATTTACAGCTGCCTGCATTCCACTGGCTTGGGAATAAGTTGTAGTTACGTTAACTCCTTCCTGTCTCTGGGTAGGCAAAATGCTGGATTGGTTAGCCACCTGCTTTTCTGCTGGTAACTGTTGATTTTCCAGTGGCGTAGTACTAAGGTAAGCCACTTTTGGAGTGTTTTGCTTAGATTTCCGTGGTGAAGGTATTGGGGTCTTGCCAACAGGCTTTCTAGCTTGGCTAGCTGGCACAGTCAGTTTTGGGCAATCTTTTTTCAAATGGGGTCCACCACATTGAAAACAAGCAAAGGGTAGCTTAGTTTGGCTAGGGGCCATGCTTCTGCGCTCCCCAGCTAAGGACTGTCTCTGTTCCTGAAAAACAGGCTTCTTAAAATCATACTGGCTCTGCCTCCTAGGCACTTCTGGAACAGATCTAACTTTAGCTGTAGTTTCACCCCTCTTAAAAGACATTATCTCGTCAGTTTTTTAGGGCCAATGTCTGTAAGTCTGTACATTCTTTCTCCAACAAATTACTTCTCAGTTCTGGGGGTACCAAATTCAAAAAATGTTCCATGTACAAATGCATTCTCAGGTCTTTGAATGTGCTGACGTTAGCAGATTCTAACCAACGATCGCCTAAAAGCTCAATCTGATCTGCCAGAGCAGAATAGCTTACTTGAGGAGTCTTTTTCAGTTTTCTAAATTGTTGACGCAACAATTCTGGAGTAAAACTCCCCCTTTGGTACACTAGAAGTTTAAATTCCTCCCAAGTTAAAGTTTGACTAGACTCTCTGGCCAAAAGAGTTGCTAATTCTCCACAGACTTGAGATCTTAGAAGTTTTAGATACAAATGTTTTGGCACATTCAGGTCTTGACAAGAAAATACAAAAAGAGACAAAAATGATAGTACATCATCCCCTTCCTGGTAATAAGGCAGGTTCCTTCTATCAATGCTCTCTAAAGAGTCTCTGGCACACTCTTTCTCTGCAATCTCCCTATGCAATTGCTGCAATTTCATCTCCCGATACTTTCCTGCCTTTAGCTCACCAGCTGTGTGGGCCTCAAGCCATTGCTTCTGGTTATCCATGAAATCTGCCATCATTAATGCAAACTGTTCCTGCATCTTTAAACTCACGTCCCCTGGATCTGCTGGGATATCATCTGCTGGACTATTTCTGGCATCCGGCGCTGCTGCTCCTGCTGACCTCTGGTCCTCAATAGGAATCTCCTCGGCTGGCAGGCCCATCTGAGTTGGAACACATTCTGCCCCAGCGTCCTGCTGCTCCATCATCGCCTTTATTTGGGACCAAGATAAATCTGGGTTCCCTGTAAGCAGCCTTTGGACTTCATCCTCTGTAAATCTGGAAATTGTACTCCCCATTCAGAATTCCTTTGGTAGTCACAAAGAACCACTGGTAATCTGCGGTCTGGCCCAGCTCTGCATTAAAGCACGGTGTTCCATAGCTTCCAAAATCTCTCTGTCTAAAGATTTGGCTAAGCTCAGCTCGGGCAGTGAAGAACACCTGCTGAACGCCATTTGTCTGCTCTCTCACCCTGTAGCTGCTGCCGAAGCAGTTAGCGCAGGGGAAAAGCCATAAAACTGTCGGCTTGACTGAGACAAAGCAATTCCCTCAGGAATCTGTCCCTTCTCTTCTGGTTTTAAGATGGAAATATAAACTAAATTCTTTCATTTATCCTAGCTTGGCTTCTTAACAGACTCCAGCTGAAATAAGGCAACCAAATAAAAGAAATCTGCCACTCTGTCACCTTGGTGATCAGAGCCTGCAATTTAGAACAGCCACTTGCTACAATTAACAGCAACTGGGAGAATTTCCCTATGCTTCAGCCTAGACCTGCCGCATAGGAATTTCTCCAGTCATAAAACAATTAACAGCACAATCAACTGGCACATGAGTCAGATCCTATGCTGCAGCCATGTGAAGACTACAAAACCCAGCACGTAGGACGTCCCAAGCTGCCACCATGTGAGCAAAGCCAGTTTCCTAATAAACTGTTCTGCCACGGGACAGAGAGGATTCTGAGTGAATGACTCCTTTAACAGGCAAAACCAGGTCCAACAATTTTACCCTAGGGTAGTCCTTACACTCATGCACCAAGTCTGACCCGATTTCTTTGAGAACCAAGATGTACACGTGAGTTCTAGGGAATCTAATTCTCCTAGTACCCAGGAATATTCTGGACCCAAGGTAGCGTTACTTTTCCGTGGCCTTGTAAATTATAACCATTTAGGTAAACCAAATAACCAATTGTAGCATTTGTTCTATTCAAGAAGCCAAACTCCAGATATTAAGCACATTTTGTTTTATTAGAAAAATTAAGTTCTGAAAGAATAAAGTTTAAGCAAAGCAAGGCATCTATGTACATTTCCAGACCAGAAACTGGACTCCTCTAGAAGAAACAAACATAAGAAACTTTCTAACTAATAAAATTGGGAAAGGCAAGCTCCCCCTCTATTTCAGTAAAAATCTACATCTTAAAATATTACTGTAAATCCCATTGTCCATAGTCCAATCAAGAACATACCAATCTTCTGGAAAATCCAAGATCCATCAGTCCAATAGGGAAAATCCTCTGCTAAAATCCATCAAACAGAAATAAGTCCCTTCTGTGTCTTTCAACCATCATCCATGTTCACTTTCTTTCTCCTTCTGCCACTTACTCCCGCCTTCTTCTTCACAGCTAACAACCAATCAGGGGTAAGGAAAAAAGTAACTTGTCCCACCCCATCTTCTCATGAGAACTCAAGTTGTTATCATTCTAAGCTCCTGGAATGTTATGGCTTTTCTCTCTCTGTACCAGGCCACCGTTACTAGGTAACGAGATAACAGGTCAGCCTGACCAATTTCTGTGAAGCAAATCTGCCTTTTGGAATTTTCCACTTCCAAGCACACAGAGACCAAAATGGATTCTTTTAGGCTAACTTCATAACCACATATTCCATCAGTAAATCACTTTCTAGCTTTCATAACCAAATTCATCACACCTGTAATGTGAAGTCTCTAACTAAGTTCAGAACACATCATCTGCCATGAAAATAAATTCCGAATCCCAAAGATCCGGCGGCATCTGAGTTCACCTGGAAATCAGCTCTTAAGCTGATTTCAGATCTCCAAAAGGAGACCCCGTTAAACTTCTCGAGGAATTGTTTCCACACTAGAAGATCCTCCCTCATACCCTTCATCACTCTGGTCCTGTGCATTGGCCATTTAAGGCCCAACATGGCACCAGTGAGACGCAGCAGAAAGGCATGGCACGGCTCCACTACCCTGCATGCAAAATTTAAATGTCCCACTATCTCCTGTAATTCCTTGAGAGACACTTTATTACTACTTAACAATTCACTAACCCTAGCTCTAAGATTGACCAATCTATTGTGCAGCAGCCTAGACGTTTGCTGTACCATGTCCAGCTCAATCCCTAGAAAAGTGAGGGACATGGCTGATCCCTCAGTTTTCTCCTCCGCCAATGGCAAACGAAGCTCTTTTGCCAGGACTTGGAAACTCTCTAGAATAACTTTACACTTCTCAGAATTCCTTTTCCCACAGAAAAGAAAATCATTGAGGTAATGAGCCGTTGACGTACATCACACCGTTTGCCTAATTATCCATTCAATGAATGTACTAAATTTTTCAAAAGTAGCAGACAAAATCGAACAGCCCATAGGTAAGGCCCTATCAACATAGTAGGACCCCTGGAATTGAAAGCCTAACAAATTGAAATCAGCTGGATGAACAGGCAAAAGCCGAAATGCTGATTTGACATCACATTTCACCAGCTCCGCCCCCACATCGCAAGTCCTCACCATGCTAACAGCCTCATCAAATGAAGTTTATCGAACAGTGCATAATTCCAGGTGAATGGCATCATTAACTGACGCCCCCTCTGGAAAAGACAGATGATGTATTAGCCGAAACTCACCAGGGGCCTTTTTAGGTACTATCTCTAAGGGAGAAACTCTCAAGTTCTTCATGGGCAGTTCCGGAAAAGGTCCTAGGACCCTGCTTTCCCCTACCTCTTTATCAATTTTACTCTGAACAACAGCCTCCATACCGGCTAATGAAAGGAGGTTACTGAGCCTCAAAAGCCGACATTTTTTCTTGCAGCTCCCTCCATATCGGCCAGGACTCCTCAACAGAGGATGATTGCTGAGTGACACCTGTGGGGCCTGCCTTTTCTTGGCAGGAGTTCTCCGCTTGCTGGGACCATGCCCATTTCTTGAGGTCATTCTGTCCTAATTAAAGCCACAGTCCAAATGGATAAACAATTAAATTTTCCCTCTTTTTTTTTTGAGGGACTATATGGCCACCCCCACAGAGCACTAGGAAAACACAATCAATTTTTTTTACTGATTAGCCAAAACACCTAAGCAAGTGACTCGCCAAAAGGGGGCACCCCTTCAGGCTTGCTGCCAGAAACCAAATATATTCATAATACAATAATTAATTGTTGATACCAATAGCTGGCAGTCCGAAATTGAAAACTCTATCAATTAACTGTATATAATATATTAATTAAGACAGTCAATCCACTAATTAATTCTATTCCCCAGTTAACTGTTGTACCCTTAACTCTAAGTAGATAAATCAATCTATCAGGTACTTATTTATTCAATTACTCTATTCAATTAATTATAATATAATATTCTGATTTCAACTATAATCAAATTATTTATTTAAGTACAATCAAATTATTCCTTAATATTAAACTATAATTAATTCTATGCTATCTGTAATGGCCAATCAATATAAATGTTAATATACTCTAAATCTTGTACTGCCTCCAATGGCTTATAGCAACAGGCAGCCGTGAACTCAAATTAGCAGGGAGGAAAAAGAGGTGCAAATTCGCTTTGCAAATTGCCAATCAGTGTAGTAAATAGCTCAAAGTCGTTTACTATTCCCCACTGTTTTGGCAGCAGCCAACCATTAACTCAAAATGGCAGAGAGGGACAAAAAGAGCGTGAAAACCCTGAACAAAATGGTATCCGCCCATTGCTATAAACCTAGACCCCAAAATGTAAAGCAAATCAGTTCCAAAATGGATGAAAAAATCCCCAATCGCCGGTACAACAGAAAACATCTGAAAGACCCTCTTCCAAAAACAAAAAGTATCACAAAAAGTATCAGTAATCAATCAAACTGGAGCCCCCACCATGGCACAGCAAGCACGAAAACGCTTTTTCCCTTTCTGAATCAATCCATTAATAAAGCAATAGGGAAAGAATGTAATTAAAATATAAAGAAACAAAGGTCTGCTGAGAACAACCCTTGGAGGGAGCAGAAGCTGCCCTCCTATCCAAAGCACACTCACTGCTGACGCCAAACAATGCTCACTCTGTGCACTCCTTCCTCTCGATGGCTGAAAATGGAATGAGGGTGAAGCAAGGGGGAGCACGCCTTAAATACTCACACTCCCTCCACCAACATCAGTCACATGACATGGAACAGTCTCGCCTCATCTGGGATGGTGGGCAAATGCCAGCCATGCTGTTCAAGGTCAGTAGACCATTGAGCAGCTGCAGTCTTCACACAGGAAAAGCAGGAGTCAAAGTGAGATCCTTCTCCTTTGGCAACAACACCTTTGATTTTTCCCCTCCTTGATTCAAATATCTGAATCTTTAATTATAGAAATGCCAAATGGGATATGAAAAACTATTACGGTGTTGCTGCACCCCAGGGAAAGATGGCAGCTTCTCACTTTGCCCCGTAGTCATCCTGGAATTGCATAGATCTGGTTTGACTTTTCATGTTTGTCTTAAGACACTGCACATTAGTGGATACTAATATATAATTATGTCTTCTTTTAAACCATAACTTTCCAGATTATATACGTACATAATTATAGAGATGGGTTATATTGATATCTATCTCCATCCCTCTTTACATCGAACACATCTCTAAATGGCTTGCAATCACCTTTGACAGTTTGCTTATCTCTGATTTGATACAAGCAACAGAGGAACAGGTAAAGGAACAATCTTGTAAAAATGGTGTTGGGGTGCAGAGGGAGAATGTTCTTATCAACAAAGTGCATGATTAGAGATGGGTGAGAAGAGATGGAATAAATGATGACTGGTATCTATTAACCCAGCATTACAACATAAAACTTCCACACAACTTAATATATCATCAGAAATTTGGAGCTGTATAATTCAACCAACTTGCTATATTTATTTATTTTATTTATTTATTTGATTTAGACCCCGCCCATCTGATCTAAAAGACCACTCTAGGCGGGTTCCAATATAGTAAAAACAGTGAAATAATATAAAAACACACACAATTACATAAATCATATTATAATAAACAGAATACAACAATAGAATAGAAAATACATAAGGAGAGAATAAAGAAAAGTCAGATATTAACTGGAGGGAAGGCCTGAATGTATAGCCATGTTTTTAATTGACTTTTAAAAGTGTCCAAAGTGGGGGCCGCGCGGATCTCAGGAGGGAGATTGTTCCAGAAGTGAGGAGCCACCGCCGAGAAGGCCCGGTTTCGTGTCCTTTCTTTCCGGGCCTCCCTCGTCGTTAGGCTCCTCAGCCTCACCTCCTGGCTCATGCGGGTGATCCGGGTAGATCTAGGTGGAAGCAGGCGTTCCATCAAGTATCGAGGTCCTAAACTGTTTAGGGTCTTATATGTAAGCATTAACACTTTGAAGTCAATGCGAATGGGCAACCAATGCAGCATGGCCAGAGTAGGAGAGATATGTTGGCATTTTCTCACTCCAGTGAGGAGTCTGGCCGCCGCATTCTGCACCACCTGAAGTTTCCGCATCAGCTTCAAAGGGAGCCCCACGCAGAGCACGTTACAGTAGTCTAATCTAGAGATTACGAGCGCATGTACTAAGGTAGTGAGCACCCCCTTGTCTAGGTAAGGTCGCAGCCGGGCAATCCGCCAAAGGTGGAAACGCCACCTGCGTTTCCATGGTGAACGTTGGGTCCTGGTGTACTCCCAGGCTGCGGACCCCACTCTTTGTGGCCAGGGCCACCCCCCCCAAACATGAGGGAGTTTCCCAAGCCACCATCCACAGGGATGCAGTCATGACTGAGAATTCCCCCCCCCCATGAAGCATATGGTGAAAATCAGCATTTGCCACTGGATAACATGGGTACATGATCTATGCATATGTGTATTTCAATTACCTCCAGCTTTTGAGAAGGCCAGCATTTCTCAAGGTCTAAAAACATATCTAGCCAATTTATTTTTGATACATTTTAATGATGAAGTCAGGTTTAT
This sequence comes from Pogona vitticeps, assembly GCF_051106095.1. Lineage (NCBI taxonomy): Eukaryota > Metazoa > Chordata > Lepidosauria > Squamata > Agamidae > Pogona > Pogona vitticeps. Next base: position 12,529,658 of record NC_135793.1, on the reverse strand, counting down.
TTGGCACAAGCTAAAAATCAACCTTCTCTAAAGTGTTCTCTTAAAGTATTTTTATTACTAAAATGCATTTGCACTGCCAAAGAAATGCATAATTTGAACTCTCTCTCTCCCTCATTTAAAGCAAGCAAGTGACAAATAGTTCTATTACCTCATTTCTTTCTTGCTTCATTTGACTAAACAAATGCCCTAGAGTAGGCACACTTACTTGCACAGAAAATATTAATCCATCTTTTTAAAAGAGCCTTTCAATAATCTTCCTAATTTTCTAATGCCAGAGTCACAGATGACTGCTTCTTATACTTTTCAGCTTCCCTCAAAATACATCAGGGTGTCCCTTCTGTCATCTTTAACAATCCAATGAACTGAAGAAAAAACCTCAGTGCTCATCTTGACCATTACAAAATACATAATTGCTTCCCCATCCTTTAATACTTTCCTTCTATTCTTGCTACATTTTGACCTTTAAAGTCCTTTACATCATAGAATCAGTGTACCTCAGAGTTTGCTTGCTCCCACATAAACTTACTCAGATGTTGAGCTCTTCCTGCCACTAAAAGAAATGTGGTGGGTGGCCTAATAGTAGCGGAAGAGCCAATGTCATTGGGGTGGTGAATCCATTCCAGATTTTACTGTAAACTTATTTGAGGGACAGGGTTTAGCACTTTGGATACAGTTCAAGCTGGCTACAGCAGCTTCACAGCTCCAATTATTTCAGAGTCACCATCCTCCATTGCCTGATAGTGGTTTTTTTAGCTGTGGTATCTCAATTTTGCAATGTCCATGCATAAAAGCATTTGCTTCCCACTAAATTTACTATTCATTGCATTTCATAGATGAAGACTGTAATAGTCCAGGCAAATTATTTAAAATGCTGTTTTATGAATAGCTTTAAACTTTTAAAAATCAAAATAAAATCCATAGACTTGAAATTTCATAGAATCGTGATGAAACCACTAGCCCTACTCATGTATTACATCCAAATGGGAAGTACTGTACCAACTACAGCAGGCAGCACAGGGCTAAAACCCAGAACACCCCCCTCATGCCCTTCTGATCAGCCTAGGATGGGGTTTCCAAGCTTGCTCATGGTTCCATGCATTTATGAGGAAAAAGAAATGCCCCTTTGAGAACTACTGCGTCATGAGACTCTACTTTTGATTATGCAGCCAATATGTATTTGACAACAGGGATGGAATTTGTGGATTTTTTCTGAATACATATCCCATAATTCTCCATTTGGGGATTTCTACCTGACAGACAGACACCTAAATGTGGCTCATCGTGGCAAAAGGCCTAAACTAGAAGTCCTTAAGACCTAACTATGCCTAGCTCCAGCTAACATCCTGTACAGAAAAAAGCTTACAGCTAGCACTGTGGAAGGAGATTTGGACAGATATTTAAGTGTTTGTAAGGTATCTGTCTGTCAACTAGAACTCCCGGAATGGAGAGCTATGGGATGTGTAGTTTTTCTTTTAAAAAATCTGAAAATTCCATCCCTAGATGATAACCACATTCAGCTGCCATGAGTTATGCAAACCTAACATGAGCATCTGTGAACCGGCTACAGCCAGCTTGGGGGGAGGGAGAGCTAAGTGCCAGTGTGGGCAGGCCCCCTCAGCAATGGCAGAAGGGTTGTTGGCCTTGAAGGAAACACCTGAGGCAGATGAGGGTGGAGTCCCTAACCCGCCCCCAAACAGCTGTAGCTGTAGTAGAGTCAAGTGAGCAAGGAGAGGGGGAGGAGGAACTAGACATTTGGGAGGCTGTCTCAGAGTTTTTGTCACCTTTGGAGAAGAGAGAAAATAGTCTGCTGAGGGAGACGCTGAAAGGAGCTTCTAAGAAGCCTGCAGGATGGCTGGCTTATCAGAAGGCAAGTTAAAAGCTGAAAGATAGAAGCTCCCAGGGTCAGCCAGTGCTGCACAGCCTCTTCTGCTTGCTGGATGCCATGAAGAGGCACTTGGATGGCAAAGATTGTTTAACAGCCAAGATGAGCTGCCATGGGAGTGAAATAACTCCCTGGGGGCTGGGACAGAATATTCTCTCAGTCCTGGAAGGACTGGAAGGATAGAACGCTACCAATTCTATCCCTGCTGCTTGGGGCTCGAGGCCCCATCCTGCAAAGGACTACAGAGCTACTGTTTTTCTTTGTATGCTGAGTCCAATAAAGCACTGGTCCCCAACCTTGGGCCTCCAGATGTTCTTGGACTTCAACTCCCAGAAATCCTGGCCAGCTGAGGTGGTGGTGAAGGCTTCTGGGAGTTGTAGTCCAAGAACATCTGGAGGCCCAAGTTTGGGGATCACTGCAATAAAGCTTAACTGATCACCAGTACCTGCTGCCTCATCATGGATATAGCGGCTGGGGCTGCTCGCAGCATCAATAGAATTTTAACCTTTAACTTTAAATTAACTAGTATTTGAACTCAGATCTGTACTTATGGCTTCTTTCCTTCTTCTGGCTCTAAATATACATTTGAGGACATGATTTTTGCTGCACGATTTTTGAATTAGTCATTCTCTTATAACTTTCCTTGTCATTTGAAACTTCTGAATCAACAGAAATGGTTTAAAAAATTATTTTGATCTGGCTTCCACTCTATTCAGATGTGGCTGTTCTGATAATATCTGCTGGGTTGGCTGGAGAGAAGGGACTGCTTTCTCCACAAGCCCAGCTGCTCACTTTCAAGGTGAAGGGCATCTCTGTGGAAGGAAGAAGGGTGTTCTTCCTCCCTCAACTGCTTTTCTTTCAACTACAGTACACTTACTTTTCAAGCATACTGCAAAGCTTTTATCTTAAACTGTACTCTGCTCAAGAGCATCTCTCTTCACATTTGCCCTGCAGCATGAGCAAGCTAAATTGCAATGGAAGGCTAGAGGCAACCTCCACTGACCTTACTAGAATCAGAACTATAAGGGCAATTGTTCCTAGGGGTTGTCCTGCTGTTGCACAACTGTTCCTGTCCTTGAGTTTGTAGTATTTTTCCCCTTAGTTGTTTATGCTAATCAGCCTTTTTAAAAAAGAGCAGGGAAAAGGCCCTGTTTTTCAGTTTCCTGAGGAAAATGTTTAAAATCAGAGCAAAATAGAAAATGAAGTGCAATTTGCTTTGGTTTGCAAAATGTCACAATATAGTTATGGTTCTTATTTTAAAAATAAAATAAAGTCTTCCTTTTTCATATCTCTTTTATTAAATACCCCATAAAAGCCTTTGGCAACATGGTATTCTCTAAATATAGTAGACCATAACTTTCAGCAACCCTAGCCGCCATGATCAGCATGCATGGTTATGGTTGGTGGGAGTTGTAGTCCAACACATTTAGGGGTTACCAGCTTTGGAAAAGCTGCTGTAGTGTGACTATAATGGTACCTATTACAGGATTACAAAAAAGGAGGAAGAGGAGAAAAACTGTTTCACTTCTGTGGGATTCAGACCCAAAGCCTGAGTCTGGAAGATGGGTCTTTGCGAAATACAGAAGGAGAACAAGCAAAGAGGGAGTTTTCTTCTTTGGTTTCTCACTGCTGCTACCAGGATGTGCTCCAAATGATAAAATTGGTCCAATGTCAGTGTACCAAAAATCAGAAGGAAGGGGAAGGGTGTGGAGAGAGCAAGAGAGAGAGCACATGCAGTTGGGTCCATTGTGCCATTTGAAGCAACTGACAAACAAATGCTTTCATGGCAAGACAGTGAGGGCCAGACAGCACCTGGGGTTGGGTGGAGATGGATGCCCCCCCCATAAAAATCAAACTTTTTCTTCTCCGTTCTGTTTGTTCTGAGATTTTAAACCCAGTTTGGAGAACCAGAGAAAGTCCCTGAAACATCACATAGTGCCTGGATATCTAGCAAAACTCTTCATCCCAAGAGCCAAATTAAATTCCTGAAAAATTATCAGGAGCACAATTCAGTGGTTGGAAGAGCCAAAGGTAAAACCAAAAATGCCAGGGTATTTGAATTTTAAACACTTACTGCTACTAAGTCTTTAGAAAGGCATTTCAATTGTTTGGGGGGGAGGCATAAAAAAGCTGGGAAACAACCAAGCAACTGTGGCATGGAGAAGAAAGTATGGTCCCTGAAGAACCCCAAAACACCACCCTGGGACACTAGAAGGGCCAGATTCAGAAACAGGATGTGAGATTCCCCGCCACCATGATTCTGTGGATGAGGTCCTGTGCTATTCTTACAAGCTTGCACTGAGTTCAATGGTCCAACCTCTGAATAGGGGTGGGTTTCTGTGTTTAAACAGAAGAACAATAATGAAAAATGCTCTCTTTTACTTAACTTCATTTTTTCATTGATTGACAAATGAGAACTTCTTAAACAAAATGATTTGTGTTTATGAAACAGTTTCATGTTTCTTTTCTGTTCACTCTTTCATATAAACTTTTGTTTCTCTTTCTTTCATTCTTCATCTGAGAAATTATCTAATCATTTTTTCATCCAATATCAGTTATAAGTACTGCCACCCAGCCTGTGTTGGAAGAAAAGCAATTTTGAATCTGTAAAAGGGCTTCAGTTGATTGCAGCCCAGTGAAGAGCCAATGCATGTATAGTCATAAAATGTGGGTGTATTGCTGCTGAGCTCCTGGTGTCCTCTGTCTTGGATTGTGCTGCCTGCTTTATGTGCCTCCATCCTGGATTCTTTCCTTTTTGCTTTCTTCCCCTGATTTTTAAAGGCATCCCCCCCCCCAAAAAAAATTCATTGGATTATTTTTGCTCTCACCTGGCCTGCCTGCTATACTTGAAAGCATCAAATGGGAGTGGGAGTGGGAGAGAGAAATATTCCCATATTCTAATAGTTTTGCTTAGAGACATTTATTGTATTTTTGCCCTTGTTTGCTTCTTTGCTTTCCTTAGGTTTGGAAGAAAATACTGTGTCTTGTTTTTTTTCAACGTGCTATTTTTTTAACTTATGTAAGTGTAGGAGTGTTTTCCCTATTTGATTAATTTAAAAAATTGGCTAGTATCCTTGTTGGATAGCTCAGTGGTTTCGGTATCTGGCTGCACAGCCAGAGGTTGGCAATTCAATTCCCCACTGTGCGTCTTGTGATAAGAAACAGTCTCTGTAGTCATGGGCAAACAACACTGTCCCAGGACTCCCTCCAAAAAGCAAAAAGCAAAAAGCAAAGTGTGCTGCTTATATACAGCCCCATAGTGCTTCAAGCACTCTCTGGGCGGTTTACAATTTAATTATGCAGGCTACACATTGCCTCCCCCAACGAGTTGGGTACTCATTTTACCTACCTCAGAAGGATAGGAAGGCTGAGTCAACCTTGAGACAGCTACCTGGGATTGAACCCTGGGTCATGAACACAGTTTTGGCTGCAGTACAGCAGTTTAACCACTGCACCACAAGGCTCCGAAAAGGGAATGGTAAACCACTTCTGTGTATTCATTGCCTCAAAAACCCTGGAAAGAGTCACCATAAGTTAGAATTGACTTGACAGCACACAGTAATATAATATACTATGTATTTACTCTATTAAAGATGTATATTTTGAGACCTTTGGGTAGAGTGGGCGGCATATAAATTAAATAAATAAATAAATAAATAAAATATTTTGATGATAGTAGATTTATTTTGTTTTATTTGCTTCTGTGGAAATATGTGGATTGGGGCAATGATCCACAAGAGGCTTTCCCTTTCATGTGAAATTAAAGGAGGAGTGCACCAAAAATATGGAAAATGAAATAAGACTCCCCAAAAGAATGTGGAAAAAAAATAAATATTGAATTTTTCACCACACACATGCGAAACTCTGAGGCACAGCTTTTCAAATGGATTGAATGGAGATAGTCCCTATCCTGGAGATAGAAATAAAAGAATACAAGCTTAACTCTTAGCCCAAAGATCATAGGAACATATACTATAGTCAGATTCTAGGCTATAGTCCACTGTCTAGACTATAAATAGACTATAGCCCCCTGTCTATCTAGAATCATAGAATAACTGAGTTGGAAGGTGTCTATAAGGCCATCGGGTCCTACCCCCTGTTCCACGTAGGAATCCAAATCAAAGCAGGTCTGACCAACTTTATCTTGAATGCCTCCAGCATTGGAGCACTCACCCCCTACCAAGGCAATTGGTTCCATTGTCCTACTGCATTAACAGTACTGCTGACTGGGGTGGGTTACACAGATCACATGACTACTACTATCACCCCATTACAGAAGTTTCACTAGCTGAGTGTTCAGCCTGGAGGCAGGCACTGCATCACGGTCTCTCCCAATTTGAAGAGACCCTTGCCCAGCAGGCTGAGGCAAAGAGGAAGTCACAAAAGCAGCAAAACCAGGGAGCTGTACAGGGGACAGATTGGATTTGTCTTCAGTGTGGAAGGGATTGTCACTCTCGAATTGACCTCCTCAGCCACACTGGACGCTGCACCAAGTCCCCCATACAGAGCACGTTACCATAGTCTTTCGAGACTGAAGGATGCCTAACAACAACTAGCTGCCCATCTGTTTCTGGCCACAATTCAAAGTGCTGGTTCTAATCTATAAAGACCTAAATGGCTTGGGTGCAAGCTGTCAAAAAGACCACATCTCCCTCTATAAACCTGCCCAGGCTTTAAGATAATCAGGAGAGGCCTATCTTTCAGTTCCTTCACCCTCACAGGTGTGCCTGCTGGGGACATGGGAGAGGGTCTTCTCTGTTGCTGCTCCCAGACTCTGGAACTCCCTCCCATGGGAAGTTAGGCTGGTCCCATCATTGTCCTTCCACAAGCGGCAAAGACCTTTCTCTTCATGCAGGATTTCCTTAATAACTGGTAGTTTGAGAGGGTTTTTTTAATGGATTGTTGTGCTCTGTTGTTTTAAACATGTTTTAGTATTGATTTTTTAATGTTTTAGATGTAGTACTTGTTTAATTCTTTTTTAATATTTGTGTACCTACTGTTTTTAGCTTTTAAATGTTGTCTTTTTAATGATGCAAGCTGCCTTGGGTTCTTTTTAAGGAAAAAAGCAGGATAAAAATATTTTAAATAAATAAATTAATATGTTTTACTTGATAACCAACCAAAATCTGGCTTCCTGTAGCTTGAGCCCATTATTACATGTCCTGCACTCTGCAGTGATCAAGAATAGATCCTGCCCCTCTCCTATACGTGCAAAATGCTATCATAACCCCCCTCAGTCTCCTTTACTCAAAGCTAAACATGCCCAGTTCTTTCAGTCTTTTCTCATAGGACTTGGTTTCCAGTCTCCTGATTATCCTTGTTGCCGTCTTCTGAACTTTCTTCTGTTTGTTGGCATCCTTCTTAAAGTGTGACATCCAGATCTGGACACAGTACTTGAGATGAGGTCTGTCCAGTGCTGAATAGAGGGGGACTAATACCTCATGGGATTTGGAGACTATACTTCCCTTAATGCATCATGAAATTGCATTTATCTTTTTTGCAGCCACATCGCAATGTTGGCTCATCTACAATTCCAAGATTTGGAATTTGAGTGAAGTATCCCCCATTTTGTAACTGTGCTTTTATTTATTTATTTTTTCCGTATGTGTAGAACTTTGCATTTATCCCTATTAAATTTCATTTGCAGGGAGGCACACATCAGAGGTCCAGAGGGCTCAGAAAGCCATTTCTTGACCTTGGAGGAATATACTCAATTCTGTTACTCCTCACATTCTAATGTATCCAAAAACTGGGGGGATACCCAGTACACTCTAATGCCCTCAAAGTATTTTTTATTAAAAGCTTTTGTGGGTCAGTGCAGTGCTGAAGGGATCAAAACATGATAACTTGCTTCCAACATTCCTTGAAAGTACAAGGAACATATTGAGTCACATTTTTATGAAAATATTTTTATAAATATCTAGATCCGTATTGGTCATTCTGACTGACAACAGGTTTTTAAGCAGGTTTTTCCCCATAACATGTCTTACCTGATCCTGATAAGTGGAAATGATAATGATAGAACCAGAGACACCCTTCATATACAGCACATGTGTTATGCCTAAGCATAAGCCCCTAAAAACAAGCTTAAGCCACAAGTCTGTGAATTCAGTGGAACAACATGACTGAGACCCTATGTAAGATCACCATTGATCACCACAGCTTGGAAAAGTTCTGTTGCAGGCAGTAGTTCCCTGATTCTCCTATCCATTATGGAAGTTGTAATCCAAAAGATAACTATTCCAGTCACTTTTAATCACCATTGATGGACTTATCTTTCATCATGATTTAGCTGAAGACTCCCTTTTAGTGATCTTTCCCCCCTGCTTTCTAAATATAGAAGTTTCATTGTCTCAAGTTCCTTTTTTCTTTTAATTCACTGAAATGTGGTTTATCTTGATTTCTCTTTCTATCAGTTTGTCATTTATTATCAACAGTGTTCATAGGTCCTAGCAATAAACTGGCACTCTCACTGATAATCACCCATAAAATTTTACTTCGCATTAGTGCCTTTAATACAAGTAATGTTAGGAGGAAATGGACAAATGCAGATATTCATATAGCCCATTTCTGATTGCAATAAACCTGATTAAAAACAGCTCTTTTCCTAGTCCCTGCCCAATGTCATCACCAAACCACAGCTTGTACAATCTTGGTTAAACAACAATTGCAAAATACTTGGACAGAATAAACAAAAATGTCTTCATATCATCATGCATGCATGCATGTACATGTAGTTCTTGTCTCAAAAACAAATAAAATTCATTATGTGCATATAAAGAGTCTCTGGAAGTACAATTTGTACATCCATACCATTTTCTAGATATGGACAATTCCATTAAATCCTTTTATAATCATATATTTGGATTTCCAGTGACTTGAGTGTTCATCCCATTTCTGCTAAAGAATTAGTTGCCCTGCAAGATGACCTTTGAGGGAGACTGATGGACAGAATATACCTGTTGGCCCTCCTCGACCATTCAATGGCCTTCAGTACTGTTGACCATGTTATCCTCTTGGGGAGGCTCTCTGGGTTGAGGATTGGTGGTCTTGCTTTATCCTAGCTCAGTTCCTTTTTAGAGGACTATCCTCAGAAAGTGCAGCTCAGGAATTTTAACTATGGAGTCCCTCGGAGGTCAATCATCTCCCCATTGCTGTTTAATATCTATATGAGGCCCCCGTGGGAGGTCATCAGGAGTTTTGTGTCACCAATATGAGGATGACACCCAGCTCTGTTGCTCCTTCCATCCTTCTGGTGTGGATGCCATTCCATCCCTTGAGCGCTGCCTTGATACCATGCTGGGATGGATGGGGGATAACAGACTGAGGCTGAACTTAGACAAGACCAAGATCCTGCGAGTGGGCACTGCTTGTGTCTGAAATTTGGAGGCCTCCCTTTCATTTGGTGAGGCTGCTCTCTCCATGAAGGATGAGGTTTGTAGTCTGGACATACTTCTGGACCCAGTGCTCTTGATGGAGTTTTATTTTGTAAGCCGCCCCGAGTAGACATGGTCTAGAGGGGTGGGGTAAAAATCAAATAAATAAATAAATAAAATAAAATTTATGTCTATGCTGATTTTATTTTACAGTGCATGGTGTGTGTTTTTATTTGTGTTTGGTTTTGCTTAATTTTGAGTTTATATTGATAGTTGTAATTTGCAGTATGTCTTTATTTAGTGTCTTAATTTTTTTGTATTGTAAATCACCCAGAGTGGCCTTGTAGACAGATGGGTGGTACTGAAGCTGAACAAATAAATAAACAAATTAAATAAATAATTTGACTCAAATAAACATTTGTCTGAAGAGAATTTCATGAGTCAGTGAAGTCTTGAACCCATACTTCCCAAATCCTAGTTCAGTTCTCTTACTACCCTACCACTCCAATTCTATGCTTTTAGTGATTGCTTATGCAACAGCCATGTCACCTACTGAATTTTCCCAGCCATCCAAAGTATAAAGGATTCCACTAGAATTAAAAGCAGCAAGTGTTACTTCTGTAACATGGGTCTCATGTTGCTTAGCATATTTCACACACTAAGCAAAGTTACAGACCTGGTTATTCACCTGTTTTCCCTTTCTGAGCTAAACATAGAATAATAAGGCCACTAGTTAGCAAAAGAAGAATTCTAATTGTCTGGTAAAATGTCAAAAATTCAATAGCCTTCCATACATCATCTTCAACTTCACATTCTGATTATACCATTTTGCACTGAACAAGCTTTAACAATGTCTCTTCCCATGTCTTGCAAACCAAAACAATTTTATCTTGGTTCCTTTTATAGTGTCTTTTTAAATTGAACATTATGTATTTTGTCACAAGTTACTCCTGTGGGACCTCAGAAAATGCTAACCTGTCTTTTTTCCCTTTCAAGGAAAATCTCATATTTATCTGTTAACAAAGTGCCAAAGGTGTACTCCATCCAGAATATGTTGAACACAAGCATATTTCACGTACTGCTTAATCTCTATGCTTAATAAACTGAATTCTAAGGGACAAAGAGTTCCTGTTTAAACATTCGTCATTGAACAATCATAGTGTCCTGTCATTTGTGACAAATCAAGCTGAATCCAGTCATATAGCAAGCAGAGGCGGCTTTCTGTTTTCAGTGTATTCATCTGACTACAGAAATAGACTTGCTGCATCCACAGCAGGGATACAAAATGTGGCTACTAGCTGTTATAAACATGCTGCAACTTCCCTATTATTAAACAGATAATTAGACTTTGTCCACAAGTCATTTGGACTAATATGCATTATTTTCTCAACAACTAAGACTCTATAGTCAATCTTACCATTCTAAGGATGGTCTCTTTTTCCTTTAACCTATGGAAGTGCTGATTAAAATAGTGAAGCATCTAAGGAAGGAAGGAAGGAAGGAACAAAAGCAAAGTGTGCTGCTTATATACTGCCCCATAGCACTTAAAGCACTCTCTGGACAGTTTACGAGTTAATTATACAGACTACACATTGCCTCTCCCCCCCCCCAGCAAGCAAGCTGGGTATTTTACCAACCATGGAAGGATAGAAGGCTGAGTCAACCTTGCAACCTTGAGATTGAACCCCAAGTTGTGAGGAGAGATGGGGACAAATATAAAAACGGATCGGTGTACATCTACTACCACGTGTACATCTACTACTACCACCATGACCATCACTTTTCCTCCTCCGGTGGCCTTGGAGGCAGGCAGGGAAGCACAGCTTCCAGAGGTGCCTAAAGAACTGCCACTCCTCTTCCTAAAGGAGTCTGAGGGGTTACGGGTTGTTTCTAAAGATCCCCAGTCTGATTTGGAACCAGTAACGGCAGGGCAGGCTTCACAGTTCCCCCCACCCCTGTCCCCAGAGTCATCTGTTCCCTCCCCCCAGACCAGCAGCACCCCTGGGACAGAGAGTTCTTCCCAGGACAGCAGTCAGGGGCAGGCAGTGGATCCTCATTTGGGCAAACATGGCAGAGGGGCCATATGGGCTCATTTCACGATGCTCGATGACCGATGGCTGGCACGCTGCAATGCCTGCCTTGTGGGGGTCCGGAGGGGGGCAAACCCTAGGCATTTGTCCACCAGTGTCCTCCACCAACATCTGGAGAGGAACCACCCAAGGCTCCTGTACAGGTAAGGCACTTTGTCCGTGCCATCTGGGAAAGAGAAAAGAGCAGCTCCAGGGGAGGCAGGAGGGAGGCAGGAGGTAGCGCCTCCTTTTAAAAGGGCAGCCACAGGGGTTTCTGGGGCTGGGAGCATGAGGCAGGCCACACTCCATGAAATGGCACTCGTTGGGTCTGCCATGACCCTCAGCCGGCAGTCAAAGAGCAAGGCCCAGCAGGAAGCCACTCATCTCATCACTGAGACAATCGCCCTGCTCAGACTTCCACTGTCCAACGTGGAATCCAAGAACCCTTGTTCTCCTGATAGACCTGCCCACCGGGTGGAACTCCACCTACACCATGGTGTCCTGCCTGATGGAGCAGAAAGCCATTTGGAGGACATCATGTCCTTCATGCCCATTCTCCCGAGGGGAGAGAGGTGGTCATCAGTGTCACAGATTGGCTGGCCTTCTCCCAGATGGTGGAAGTGCTCAAGGCCTTCCTGGAAACCACAGACATTTTGTGTGATTATACGGCAAGCCTGGGGCAGGTCATCCCCCTGATTCATGCCCTCGATCATTCCCTGGAGACTGCAGTGGCACCAGGATCCTCCCTCCTTCCATGGACCAGGGCTTTGGTGAAGAGGTTGCAGGCAGGCATGCAGAAGCGACTCCATCCTGTCTACAGCGACAGAGCTTACCGCATGGCCTGCCTGTGTGATCCTCAAATCAAGAGGGGCTTGGCAGCATGCACCTCAGACCTCGAGGAGTGGAGAATGGAGCTCTCCACTGAGGTCTGCAGGGTGTTGGGGACACAACGCTTGTGTGGGGCAGCAGGAATGTCGGGCCACAAGGGGCAGGGTGGTTTGCCCAAACCACCATTACTGGAGCTCTGAGGTGACCTTAGCACTTGCCTCAGAGGAAAGACAGCTGGATGAGGAGGATTTGGCAGAGATAATGGTGTGGGAATATCTGGCTGCGCCCTCTCAACCCCACCAGTCAGATCCCCTCCATTACTGGGCTAGGAAACTAGTCATATGGCTGGAATTGTCCAATGTGGCCACGGACTGCCTTTCCCCCCCCACCAAGAAACCAGACCGAGTGCATGTTTTCCCATCTTGGACACATACGCCGACCATGCAGCTCGTGTTTGGATTCCATTACTGTGGAGAGGCTGTCGTTCATCAAAGTGAACCTTCTCTTATTGGCCTTCCCCTCACTGAACCCAAAGAGGTAGGGTTCCAATGACAATCTCTCCCTTAACATACCGCCTGCCACTCTGCCCACCCACCCGCCTGCCTGCCCACCCTCCAGTCCCCTTGAAAACAAAAAAAAGACCTGCCTATTTGCCTGCCAGCCTGTAAACCTGCCCCTCAGTCAGAAGTCCAGCTGCTGATTCCAGTTGCCTCCTCAGGCCAAGTTCCAATGAACTCGTGCCTGCCTGCCTTCTGGATCAAGTCAGATCAGCAAGCCAAAAACTGTTGAACTCCTGCCTGCCTGCTGGATCAAGTCAGACCAACAGACCAAGAACTGTTGAACTCCTGCCTGCCTGCCTGCCTGCTGGGTCACGTTGGCCCAGTAGGCCGAGTTTGTTCCATCTCCTGCCTGCCCACTGGCTCAAGCCCTAGTGCACCACTGCTGGGTCAAGTCACCCCATCAACTTTGCCAACAATAGTGCTGAAGATTCATATCTGTCTGTTCAATCTGGCCTCCTACGAGTAGCCTTCTGTACTGCCTCAGCAGGTAGGCAGTGTCATGAATTTGATTATGAAAAGTGTAAAAGTAGAATAGAGATGGATTTTGTTTCATAACTGCAACGAAACAACTAGAAGCTGACTAATGTCCAGGTGTTAATTAGGAAGAAAAAAAATGTACAAGGTCAGTTCTTTTTCCAGCAGAAAAAAAAAAGTAAAGAAGAACAAGCTGACCCTTATCTTATCAAAACTCCAATGGACAAGGACACAACGGCTTAATTTAAGAAAGATGGGCGAAGAGAGAGAAAGAAGGACGGAGAAGAGGGATGGGGGAGAGTTTGCTTGCACGACAGCCAGAGACGACACACGGAGAGAGATGCATTTAATTTGAAGACAGCGTAAGAATGTTAATTTAAGATATAGTTAGACTGTTTTTTGTTTTCGTTTTATAGAGGAAATATCTAGTGGTGAAAGCTGGGGTATTGGAAATAATTAATGATTTTATTATGCTTTAGTATGTTTGTTAGAATGCTATCTTGTTTTAATAAAAGATAAAAAGACAATTTGTCTGTAAGTTGGCTCCTTGTTTAGACCACAGCTACTATGGTAAAATTGGCTACTTTAAAAATATATTATTTGATCTGGCCGCGTTTACGCTACCAAATTAGGGTCCTAAAGTAATAAAAAAGGAAGAGCAGACCTTCCAGATTGTTTATTTAAAATCGAGACAGACTTGGGTGAAGGAGTGAGAAGTTGCCTAGGGCAAAATTACAGGACCCGATTTTGCTGGCAATAGGGACGGATCATTCTGAATCCCTCTCTGTTTCGTGTAAAGGCAGTTCTAAGGAACGCTTTTACCACAGGCAGAACTTGGAACAAGCTATGGGAGCTCAGCTCACCAGTGGCCCCACAGATTAACCACTGTCAGTAGCACCTTGGACTCTATTCTACTGCTGGTGCTGATGATTGATGATGATGCTTTGAGAAACTCAGTTGCGTCCTCGGAGCCACCCAAGCCTGTCTGGGCATCCAAGCGCCAACCAGATCTGTCTCTGCCCCACCCACCCAAAGCTGGCAGACTGTTTATTCCAGCTTCCAACTTTTGTACTGCCTCAGTAGGTAGGCAGAACTTGGAACAAACTATGGGAGCTCACCTCACCACCAGCGGTCCCATGGATTAACCACTGTTACATTAGTAGCACCTTGGACCCTATTCATCTGCTGTTGATGCTGCTGTTGCTCTTGAAAACTTAGTTGCCTCCTGGCCTGGGGGGAAACCACTTAGCTGGCTGATATTACTTAAGAAGATGACGACGAAAGTCTGTTTCTACTGCCTCAGCAGGTAGGCAGAACCTGGAACAAACTACAGGAGCTCAGCTCACCAGCGGCCGTTAGTAGCACCTTGGACCCTTTTCTCCAGCTGGTAATGATCCCCCAAGAGGCAAGCTCTGCTCCCCCAAATACTGTTGGGGTGTCCCCGTGCCAAAGAGGGCTGGGCTCTGCCCCACCCAAAGCTGGCAGACTGTTCATTACAGCTTTCTAGCTGTACCCCCACTGCCAGCCAAAAAGAGCACCTTTTACCTCTCTTCTTTGGAGATTGTCTTTATCTCACCTTGATGGCAAACGCCTCCCTCTTCCTCATCCATGTGGCAGATATCTGCCACTCCACCACCAATGCTTTTCCTCAATGCCACCCTATCACCACCACCACCACCAAGAATGTTCAAATCCGATAGCTGTGATCCTCCCTAGAAAGACAGTGCCCAATGTCATGATCTAGGTTATTGAAGCTAAAATGTAATTTCTAAATGGGATTTGTAGTCATGGAATGGAGTAGAAGGAAATCAACTCAGCCTTTGTCATTTTACTAGAAGCATCGAGAACTGTTTTTCCTTTGCAACTAGCTAGGAATGTTATCATGTAGATAGCGTGGCCAAGGCTAAGCTTGGCGAAGAGGAAGACGAGATGTCATAACATTGAGGAAGAATGTCAACAACATCTGCAGTTCTCATGAGAAGAGGAGGTGGAGAGAGACAAGAATCGTTCGTCCTGATTGGCTTACGCCAGTGTAGAGTGAAGAAGGGGGGTTTTCAGCATGTGAAGAAAATGACAGGATGGTACAGAGAGAGAGAGACTCTTTTCTGACTCTTTTTCTAACTCATTTTTGGATTAATGGAATTTACCATGGATTTTTGATTTTTTGAATGGACTTTGGAGTTCCCAATGCTAAGATGTAGTTAGTAGGAGAATAGAAAGGGGGGCCTAGCCTTACCTGTTTTCTAGTTAGTAGAATTTTCTTATTTTATTTTTGTAGCTGGGATTTGCTAAGATTCTAACTACCTGTAGTTATGGAAATGATTTTGAATGCTATGCTTTGCAACAAACTGAATTTATCTAAATCTTTATTTTTCTAATAAAACAATAATACTTAAAAACTTATGCTTGGTCTCTTGAACAGGTAACCTGCTACCATATTTAATTGGATTACTTACAGGCCACAAAACTAAGCTACTTTGAGTCCAGTATTTTCCTGAGTTCTGAGAGTTCTAAATGTCTCTAAGACTCACGGTTATAATTTGGTTTCTTAGTGGTTTTTAATTGGGGATAGACTTGGGAAAAGGTGCCAGTGGGACAGCCTGGTTGAGACAAGGACTCATCTCAACTCAAATAGGGGTCAACTGGACCTGGAACCTCTCTATTCCAACCTTCAGTAATCTCTTAGGAGAGCTGATAGGTTTACACCCAATGGGACAAAAATGCTACTTCACTGCCAATTGCCTTTGCTTCTCCATAGACGCTTTTCCATGGTCATCATGTGGCTGGCATGACTAGACAGTAGCATTACCTTCCCACTGAGGTTGTTCCTATATATCTACTTGCACTGACAGGCTTTTGAATGAGTTCCAGCGACCTGACGCAACCCAGGAGCACCCAATACAAACCTGGCCGGTCTCAGTCCCCCAAAACCTCCAAGGGCTATCTTTGTTGTCCTTTCCAGCCTCCCTGGGCCATGTCCCCAAATCCTGCATCTGCGTGGGGCTTCATTGCTGCTGATTCCGTGCCAGGTAAATGTGATGTTGCTGAAGACAAGTGTCTGCTGCTGCCTTGGGCTTCATTCCCATTATTCATGCCTGTTCATTCCAGCCTCCTAGCCTTTTGTACTGCCTTGGCAGGTAGGCAGAACCTGGAACAAGCTACAAGTGCTCAGCTCACCCTGTTGCATGGATTTGAACTGCTGATCTTCCACTCAAGAAGCCCAGCGGCGTGTTATTGCTGCTATTGCTACAACCTCAGTTGTCTCCTGGGGGCAAACTTTACTAACTTTGCAGGCAAATTGCCTCAGTGCCCTGATGAGGCCAGAACGCCTGCTTTCCCAGCCTGTCTGGGCATTCAAGCACCAACCAGCCCAGGCTCTGCCCCCCTTTTCTCCTTCTAGTAATGATCCCCCAAAAGGTGGGCTCTGCCCCCCCCAAGCCTGTCTGGGCATCCAAGCGCCAACCAGGCCTGTCTGAGCCTCACCCAAAGCTTGTCTGGGCATCCCCTGTGCCAAAGAGGGCCTGTCTCAGGCCCACCCAAAGCTGGCAGACTGTTCCTTCCATCTTCCTAGCTTTTCTACTTACCTCAGTAGGTAGGCATAACTTGGAACAAACTACAGGAGCTCAGCTCACCAGCGGCCCGATGGATTAACCACCATTAGTAGCACCTTGGATCCTATTCATCTGCTGTTGTTGCTCCTGTTGTGCAACCTTAGTTGCCTCCTTGGAACAAACTTAACTAACTGTGCTGAAGAAGACAAGAGTCTGCTTGCTTCCTTTGCCTCTGCCTCTTCCTTTTCCTCTGCCCCACCCAAGCCTGTCCAGGCGTCACCCCATGGCCCCATTGCCCAGCTTCTGAGTGCAGAGCTCATCTGGTTTTTCAACCCATGCCAAGAAGGCCGGCCTGTCTAAGCCCCCCTAAACCTCCGAGAACTATCTTTATCATATCTGGGCGGTCTAAGCAGCCAAGTTGCAGCCCCCATCATTCTAGATCTAAACAAGCATCTTTGTTTTTCTTTTTTGTTTTGAAGGTTGTCAGTGTGATGAGATGGGTTTTTGAGTTAAAATCTTTTAAAGGCATATGGGTTTTGTAATTAAGAAATGAGCCAGAGAGGTTCCATCTTGTTTCTTTGTATAAAGTATCTTTGCTATGCTGACAAGTTGCTTTCTAGGCGAGCAGAGAGAATGTTATTCTGAAAGCCTGAGAAAGGACTCGGTGTGATTAGATAGATGGGAATTGTTGTGACTCTTTGATAAACTACAGTAACCCAAATAACATCTGGTGTGGTATGGGAAAGAAGTCATGTGATGCAACAGGACTGTTTGCCTAGTAACGAACTCTGATTGGATGACATCGTGGGAAGGTGCATTAAGCCCTTGCCAGTTACTCTTGAAAAAGGAACTTTTTGCCTATGGACATTGTCTTTCCAAGACCGACCTTTCAGTCATTCGTGACCTACTCTTCAGCCATTTGGGACTCACCCTAATGTCTTTCGAGACGGACTGGTGGCCTACCTAAATGGACTGGTTCCTATGCTTTGCTGGATTACTTTTGGACTTATGGGATTTTTCCTAAGGACTGTGCATGGACTATTTTCTATGGACTGTTCTATGGAATATTCTTTATGGACTTCTTTTCTTGGAATACTCCATATGGACTATGCTCTTGTAATGTTGTAAGGAATATGGTATATTTACTGGATTTTTCTTTTCTAAGGACTATGGGACATATAAGGGATTTTTACTTTTGTTAAGGGATTTTTATTCTATAGTATCACTGAGGACTATAGCCTTTTTATAACCTATTTGGATTATTTTGTTTTTACTAATGAATTACTGGAGTGGAACTGTTTTTATTCTTTTTAATGGCTTTTTGTGTTTTTGTAAGGTTTTTGAACTCTTTTATATTTTTCATGTTTTCTTTGCCTCACTACATCTGTGTAACTAAACAGCACAATGCTAGTTTATTTGTTTTGGTTTAATTTGGCTTTGATACCTATTAACATGCTTTTTCTTTAATAAAATAAAGATTATAAAACTCAATTGATTTTCTGAACAGTACACTTGTCATAGGGTCATCTGAGAGTGCTGCCTCGGCCTAGCTTACTTAGAGTCCTGTCAGTGGTGCAAGTTAAGTCTAAGGACTACAAAGCCCACTTGACCTTTTCATAATAATATCTGAGAGTACCAGGGTGTTCTTATGTGGGCAGACCTGCGAGAAGGAGTGTTGTATCAAGGCTAGCTGAATTTGGACTCATTCAGCCCATTTTAGCATGTGCAAACTCCTGATTGCTCTCTGTCCAGGCTTACACGTGTGTTCTTGGACCCGTGTTTGCCGGCAGTCAGCAAGTCTAGTTAGACGTTGGTTGAAAGGTGAATCTACTAGGTCAGGCTCTGACCCACCCAAAGCCTATCCGGGTGTCCTCTCTGCCAAAGAGGGCCTGTCTCAGCCCCACCCAAAGACTGTCTGGGCGTAACCCCATCGCCACATCGTATGACTTCAGATTGTAGAACTGATCTGTTTCTGCCAGCTCCGCAGCCCCATGGATAAACTGCTAGTAGTAGCACCGGCCCTGTTCATCTGATGGTGCTGCTGGTGCTGTTGGAAGTTGCAACCTCAGTTGCTTCCTGGGGACAAAAACCTTTGCTTTGAAGGCAAATTTGATGTTTCTGAAGAAGACCAGAGTCTGGTCTGCTGCCTTTTGGCTCAGTGCCCCAGTGGGGCCCAAAAGCTTGCTGAGGTAAAGGTAAAGGTTCCTCTTGACATTTTAGTCAGTCGTGTTCGACTCTAGGGGGCGGTGCTCATCCCCATTTCCAAGCCATAGAGCCAGCGTTTGTCTGAAGACAACTTCCATTGTCACATGGCCAGCGCGACTATACACAGAACATTGTTTACCTTCCCACCAAGGTGGTACCTATTTATCTACTCGCATTTACATGCTTTCGAACTGCTAGGTTGGCAGGGAGCTGGGACAAAGCGATGGGAGCTCCCTCCGTCACGTGGATTCGATCTTACGACTGCTGGTCTTCTGACCCTGCAGCACACAAAGGCTTCTGCGGTTTAGGCTGCAGCGCCACCATGTTCCTTACCGGCTGCCAATTACTGATGGGACAAAACACTGTACTTTGCTGCTGCCATGTGCCTCAGTGCCTGATGTGGCCAAAATAGCCTGCTTTCCTGCTGCCTTTTCCCTCAGTGCCCAATGGGGCCAGAGGAGCCTGTTTTCCTGCTGCCAACTTCCTCAGTGCCCAAGGGAGCCAAAAAGCCCGCTGTGCTGCCAAATACTTCCTTGCCTCCAGTCCTCCTGAGGGCAAACTCTACTTCACTGGCAAATGGTCTCTGGGTGTCTGTGAATGTCATTGTATGGGTATACTGTGTATATATTTAAAATGACAATAAATAAATGAATGAATGAATGAATGAATGAATGAATGAATGAATGAATGAATGAATGAATGAATGAATAAATAAATAAATAAATAAATAAATAAATAAATAAATAAATAAATAAATAAATAAATAAATGTTGTGCTGAGCTGAAGACAAACTCGATGCCTCATGCATGCCTCTGCCAAAGGGACCCCTCATTCTGCTGGGGCTAAATATTTATTTATTTATTTATTTATTTATTTATTTATTTATTTATTTATTTAATTGTATTTATACCCCGCCTATCTAGTCATTTCAACCACTCTAGGAGGTTTACAACATAAGAATAAAAGTTCTAAAAAAATTTATAACAATTAATTAATTAAATGATTCTATAAGATGGGAAAAATAAAAATAAATCAAATAAAGAGGAAAAAAAAGGAAAGAGGACAGGAATTAACTGGAAGGGAAGGCCTGCCTATACATCCATGTTTTTAGTTGGTTCTTAAAAGTACCCAGCGAGGGTGCAGCGCGAATCTCCGGAGGTAGGTTATTCCAGAGACGAGGAGCCACCGCCGAGAAGGCCTGGTTTCTAGTTCTTTCTTTCTGGGCCTCCCTCAGCATCAGGCTCCTCAGCCTCACCTCCTGGCTCGCGCGGGTGACACAGGTAGAACTAGTTGAGAGTAAGCGTTCCGCCAAGTATCGAGGTCCTAAACCGTTTAGGGCTTTATATGTAAGCATTAACACTTTGAAGTCAATGCGGAAATGGATGGGCAGCCAGTGCAGCATGGCCACAGTAGGAGAAATATGTTGGCATTTTCTCACTCCAGTAAGGAGTCTGGCCGCCGCATTCTGCACCACTTGAAGTTTCTGCATCAGCTTCAAAGGAAGCCCCACGTAGAGCGCGTTACGGTAGTCTAATCTAGAAATTACGAGCGCAAGTACTACAGTAGTGAGCGCCCCCGTGTCTAGGTAAGGTTGCAGCCAGGCAATCCGCCAAAGGTGGAAAAAGGCGGTGTGGACTACCGATGCCACCTGCGTTTCCATGGTGAGCATCGGGTCCAGGTGTACCCCCAGGCTGCAGACCCCACTCTTCGCGGCCAGGGCCACCCACCCAAGCTACCATCCACAGGGCCACCCACCCTCAGAACCTCCGTCTTGTCCAGGTTCAGCCTCAGCCCGTTCTCCTGCATCCACTGCTGTACGGCCCCCAGGCAGTGCTGGAGGGACAGGACGGCATCACCTGCAGTTGGGGAAAAGGAAATATAGAGCTGGGTGTCATCAGCATATTGATGGCACGATGCTCCACATCTCCTGATGACCCCACCCAGCGGCCTCATATAGATGTTAAACAGCATTGGGGAGATGATCGACCCCTGTGGAACCCCACAATTGAGACTCCATGGGGCCGAAATACTCTCCCCAAGCTGCACTCTCTGGGGGCGGTCCTCCAAGAAAGAATGGAGCCAGGCTAGAGCCAAGCCACCGATACCCAACTCAGAGAGCCTCCCCAGGAGGATACCGTGGTTGACGGTATCAAAGGCCGCTGAGATGTCGAGGAGAACCAACAAAGAAATTTTACCACTGTCGTCCTCCCTCAACAAGTCATCGTACAGGGCGACCAATACCATCTCTGTACCATGGCATAGCCTGAAGCCCGACTGAAAAGGATTCAGGGCATCTGTTTCATCCAGATGTGCTTGAAGCTCGTCAGCCACCACCCTCTCAACTACTTTGCTCATGAAAGAAATATTGGTGACAGGCCTATAATTGCCATTTCGTCTGCCGCCAAATTAGGTTTCTTTCTTATGGGCCTAATGAGTGTCTCCTTGAGGGCAGAGGGAAACCTGCCCTCAAGGAAAGACCCATTTATTATTGCAGTGGCCCATTCTGTTGTTATCAGCCTGGCTGCTTTGATTAGCCAGGCCGGGCAAGAGTCCAAGGAGGAGGTGGTGGCTCGACAGCAGTCAAGTACTCTGGCCACAGAATCAGGTGTGATAGGCTGAAAGGAGTCAAGGGTTACCGGGCAAGACGGAGCGCTGGACATCTCTGCTCGACTTACTGTGTTCAAAAAAGGAGAGAGGTCTCATCGGATGGCCTCCACCACGACTAGATAGGCGGGATATAAATTAAATAAATAATAATAATAATAATAATAACTCCCTCAGTTCCACGGGCTCATGTGCCATGTGGCAAATTCTCCTAGGGGGACACAATTTGTGGGTGAATAACTTGGAGTTCTGATATCCAATCTTCACCAAAGTTCGCAGGCATGTTGGGGAAAGACATAGCAAGCTCTGTTTTGATTCTGGGGTCTCTAAGTATCTGGGGGAAGCTTTCCTGTGGGATGTCCTCTTTGTGACTATATAACTCGGAGATTCATGATCCAATGTTCACTATACTTTCAGAAGTTGTAGAAAAGCATCTGAGAAAGCTTCCCTGCAAATTTGGTGTCTCTAGGTCATTGGGGGCCAGTGTTATAGCCATTTAAAGTGCAGATGAATTGACAGATTGATCCATCAATTCATCAAAGAATATTCGTATATTTGTATTCATTGATCCATTAACCTTGACGAATAATGGATCAAAACGAATCACCTTTTTAAAATTTGTCCCCATCTCTAGCAGTGAGCACAGTATGGCTGCAGTACAGCAGTTTAACCACTGCACCACAAGGCTCATTCAGAAAGAAAGAAAGAAAGAAAGAAAGAAAGAAAGAAAGAAAGAAAGAAAGAAAGAAAGAAAGAAAGAAAGAAAGAAAGAAAGAAAGAAAGAAAGAAAGAAAGAAAGAAAGATGTCATATGTTATCAAGTCTTGACATCCCATAGGATTGTCTCCATAGGATAGGAGATGTTGAAATAATGGTTTACTGTTGCCATCTCCGAGTAAATTTCAATGACCAAGTTAGGATTGGGATCATATCTTCTGAGTCCTAGTCTCACATTCTACACATTACACAACACTGAGAACCACTTTAGACACATAGGATAGACATACAGACAGACAGACAGAATGTCAGGGACTTTCCTGATGGTGTAAACCTTTCTATAGTGGAACAGATCTCTTGGAAGCAGTGGACTTTCCATTATAGGTTTTTAATCTGTAATGTCACCTAGCATGGGAAATGATAAGTGACATTCCTGGCTCAGCAGTGGGTTAGACTTTTAACTTGTCTTTCAGATCTGATTCTACATTCAATACAAAGAGTGGAAGAAGGACACTGAAATTGCATTCAGACAAAGGACTGGACAGATCCTCTACACAAAGAAGTAGATGAATAAGTTGCAAATGTATTATTCAGAAATTAGGAGTTGTACCCTTCACAGAATTCCCAGACACACAGAAAGCTTATACTTTTAGCCTTCCCCACCCCACCCCAGATCTTAAGTTGAATGCCTGTAGATCAGGAACAGAGACAGCAGCAAATGTGGGACAATGTCTTCCAAGATAAGCATTGTTACAAAAGATTGTTCTTGCAGTATTACCAGGTGAGTCAGACCAAATTTATGGCAGAGTAGAGCCACATGACCTATTAATATGATTAAAGGTACATGGATAAAAGGGCTCTACCTTTTGAGAGTAGTGCCTGTAACCCATGGAAAAGTTGGATGAACAAATGGACAAAATTTAGATTTACCGTATTTTTCTATTTACAAGATGACCCAAAATAATGTATAAGACGAAAAAAAACCCCTTTTTTTCTAACCCCAAATTTTAAAAAGCAGGGCTCAAAGGGCTCCCTTTTTGCTAAGCCCCATGCCTTGGCAAAAGGCAAGGAAAGCGGCTATCAAAGTGATTGCCGCTTTTCCTCGCCTTTTGAGAAGGCCTTCTCAAAAGACGAGGATGCACTGGGTTTAGCAAAAAAGGAAGGGAAGCTGTTGCTCCCTTTCCTTTGCTAAAGAGGCAGGAAGAGGCACCCCAGTGCATGCCTCCTGCTGCCTCCACCACAGGAGGGGACAAGGCAGCGGTGATCGGACAGGCAGGGGGAGGCAGTAGCTGGAGGGTGTGTGAATGCTCCATCATCTATGCCTCCTGCTGTCTCCGCCCCTGGAGGGGACAAGGCAGACACTCAGCTGAGCCCTTCAATCTCACTGGAGGTGGTGTTCGGGTGGGCGGGGGGGGGGAAGACAGGCATCAAGAGGTGCCAGAGCACGTGTGAATGCTCCTTCGCCTCCGTCTCTAACTCCGTCTCTGCCTCCTGCTGCTGCTGCTGCCTCAGCCACAGAGGGGACAAGCCGTGAGCTCTGAAAGAGATAATTGGGCCACAGTGGCAGCAGCAAGAGGCACCCGAGTGCACGCGCATGACTGCTTCCTTCCATTTATAAGACAACTCTCAATTTTTCTTCTAATTATTTTAGGAACAAGTGTCATATTGTACACGGTAAAATACAGTGGGGTCTCGACTTACGGACTTAATCCGTATTGGAAGGCAGTTCTCAGGTCGAAAAGTTCTTAAGTCGAATCTGCATTTCCCATAGGAATGCATTGAAAACCATTTAATCCGTATCTGCTCGTTTCGTCCATAGAAACTAATGGGAAGCTGCTATTCCGCCTTCTGCCACTAGAGGGGGATATTTTTTCTTTTTTCCTTTTAACCTAAGATGACTTAGCTTTTAAAAAAAAGAAAAAAAGAGTTCGTAACTCGAATCTAAGTTCGTAAGTCGAGTCTATATATTCCTATGAGAGCGGTTCGTAAGTCGAAACGTTCGTATGTTGAGCCGTTCGTAAGTCGAGACCCCACTGTACAGTATTTGTATCAATGTGAATATGTCTGCTTACATTCCTTCAAGAGCTACTTACGTAACAGTTTCCTGCTGTTTGTTTCAGTCTTTGCTGCTCAACATACTGTAGTCAGAAACTCAGTTAGAACCAAAGGGTCAAGAGACTCAAGAAACTTCAGAAGTTGCTTTACTGAAGGCCAAGTCAGCTGTTTCTTCTCATTTTCATAAGCAAATGCCAGTAAGCTTGGATGTGGACTCTGTCCAATCCAAAATCAGAAAAGAGTGACTATAACATTTTTCTTCCTATTGAGAATCCTTGTTTATAGGTAACATAATACTGGGCTTCAGTTTATGTGAAAATACAGATACAACCCTACCGACACTTCAGTAAAAGTAATTCTGAATGAACTCATTTGGACTTATTTTGAATAGACATATTAATACCTCTTTAATTACCCTATTAATGCAATTTCTAACTTGAGCTCTGTTGGCATGAATTGTGCTCCAGTTTCCCTCTTCTGAGCTTAGTATTCCTGCCTGCAGTTGCTAACTCCAGCTTAGCTAGTTAATTAAAATCTAATTAGTTCTCCTGAGGAAATACCAGAAGGCCTGATAGTGAAAAACACAGCCCTGCAAAGACCACTGAAAGACAGATCTTGACAATTATTGTAATATTAAATGCCTCATATTGGCACAACCCATGTTTGCCAGCAATCCTCTGGCCCAGTTCATTCAAAAGAGCACAGTCTCTCTGCCTAACAATTGGAGGCAGTAGGATCTTCCTGCCATAGCGCATGCAATTGTGGAAACAAATTTTGTACATACTAATCTGAGCATAAGCAGCACTCCATACAAGCAAAGATCCTGCAAAAGCAAGTCTCTGACTTTTACACATCTTTCCAGTTTGTTTCTACACACAAGCTTGCATATCCCATGTTCACTGGAAGCATACCCATGAACTAAGGATGCTATACCTCACTTGCCCCATCCTTATGCACCAAATAGGAAAATGCAAAGATTTTTTTTTGCCTCATCTAAGATCCAGAAAAGTTGTTATGTTTGGTTCTGACAAGAATTCACACATTTGCAAGATTTGATCTTTGTGCCTTTATATGTGCTCAATTTAACTGCTAGCTTGCTTCACTGGCAAGTAGAAGCTCTGAATGGATCTTGTTTGCATCTTTATAGCAATAGCTTTTTTAAAAAAAACATTTGTATATTGTGTATGCTTTGATTCAGAAAGGGAAGAGGCACTAAAACTATTGCACAAAAAAATCAGAAGCGTAAGGTGGTGGTGGGGAAATCAGTCAGTGTCTCCTTCTGGATGTGAGGACTCTCATAGAAGGCAAGAAATCCTTAACAAAATATCTTTCGATATTGAGGCAGAAGATTTGTTCATATGCCTACTATAATACAGAGACATCTGTAAACATAAGCTCCCATCCTAGTCAAACCATTACCATAACGCTTCAGAGTATAAATTAATCTGACAGAGTATTTTCCCCCTTATTCTAGGTAGAGCTCAGATCACAGATCTGGCCTGAAACATTTTGCTGCCTGAAATGGACCAGCAGGTCATGCCCCCACATGGACATTTCCACATACACATATATATAAAACATTGAATCTCCACCCTCTGTGGAGTTTTTACCTTTAAAGGGGAAAAACTGCACAGAGGGTGGAGATTCATTAATACCTTAGAGGAAGACTAAATTAAAATATTCTGAAAATGCCTGAAACTTCATTCTGCAAATAATTAACAAAAATAAACAATGAACTAATTCTGAATATATTTTTCTTCATGTGGTAGTTATTTTTTTAAAAAGCTCTTTATGTAAAATTAGTGTGGAAGAATTTGGGGATTCAAAGGGAGAAAAGTCTATAAATAATCCTCTCTGCAAAAATTATTTTCCATTTAAATATTGTAATGCCGCCCAGAGTAGACCATTGGTCTAGATGGGCAGGGTATAAATCTAATAAAAAAAATAAAAACATAAAAAATTGAATGAGCATAAGCGTGACTCTCATACACATTTCTGCAAGCAGAGGGCAATACATGCAAGGAAGGGACTGAAGTATAAGAATAAATGATGGATCCCTAGATTCAGTCCAGGGCATCTTCAGATAAAATGTGATAGGAAAGATTTTTCTTAAAGATATGTTTCTACTCCTGCACTAGATTTAAAAAAAACACACACACCATGACTTCCACAAGACGAGCACTATGCCTTGGGATTTAAAAAGGATTTTTGCATGAATGTGCAAGTTTTTGTTGCTTTGAGTTTCCTGCAGGAGAGAAAAGTAATAATTATTATTTTGAAATAATCTGAAAGCAATGTTCTACATTTAAAAATACAATTGTTATGATGATGATACTGCCATTATATGTGGAAAACATACTGTATTAGCAAAAGAGGTTATTTATAGACTTTATTTTCAGTATTCTACTGTATAACTCTGACTGAAGGCACAAGATTGGCCTCTTTTAATTCCTTTTGTGTTTTCACTCCTATCGTTAATCAAGTTTATTTGTATAGCAGATATTTATTTAATTTCACCTGAGCCATACATCATTTAGTGGAAGGTTAATCAATGCATGCACATTTTCTCCTGTCATTCTTTATCATCCAGTTCAGCATCTCAAATAATTTGCTTTATTGTTCAGTATTTTAGGAAACAGAATATAAATTACAATAAGAGAGGCTATCAGATGTGCCAGCAGGAACAAATGTTTGACCACCCAAAGACTTAGCAACTGCGTCTAGTGAAATGACTTGAATGAACACCTTAATCTGCTTTATTTGATGATGGATATACCTGATGTCCCTGCCACCCCTTTTAACCAAATGGTCACACCAGTAATATTCACATACATCAATCAATTAGAAAGCACTTTCAAATTTATACCTGTTAGATTAGTATGTCTTTAAAAATAATGCTATGTAGTATACTGTAGTGCATTGAATACAGAGAATATGAGAAGAGACCTGCTGGGTCACTTAATTCTATCTAGTCCAGTGTTGTGTTTGCCATTAAGATCAACTAAGTTGGAATGAGACATCATAAACAGACTGAAGCAATCACCTCAGGTGACAGATACTAGAGATACTAGAGGGAACCAAGACAGTGCCATGGCCAAGTCTGTAGACATTAAAATAAGAGATAATCTCTGGATTGGGGCAAGAACTCAGTTTGCCTCCTGTAAGGATCTTAATGATCTTGTTTGTTCCTTCTGAATCCACCAGTGAACCCCCTCAGTTGGAGGAGAAGGGTGTCTGCTCTACAGCCTGTCCTATTTCCCTGAACTGACCTGCTGCCAGTTGAATGTGCCACAGTCAAGAATATTGTTCCACTAGTAATATTCAACTATAAGTCCAATTTGCTTCTTAATATGACATGGCAGAAAGTGTGCCTTCTTGTCCTGACTTCAGAGAGCAAAATATCTTAGCACTGAAGTAGGTGTTCCTTAAAACTCTTGAGTAGGATGGGAAAGAAATTCAGCCTCAACTATTTCTCTCTCTCTCTCTCAATTAATATGATGTAGGATATAACAATGCCTGATGTTCTTCTTGCTAAACATTGTCATGCTAAACTAGGTTCATGGACTCTTTGCTGCTTCTCAGAATCTAAGTCTTAAATTAGCACGTACCGGACAGAATAGGGTAACAATTCACAGACTGAGTCTTTCTCCTGACTTCCTTCCTGTCATAGGCAGATAAAAAGTGACCTTAGACCAGGTCAGAATATTTGTCCATCAAATGTGCTATTGCCCTGACTAACAATAGATCTCCAGGGTCATGAGCATTAGCTACCACATGATCATGATCATACTGCTGACAGGGGATGAACCTGGGGTCTCTGCATACAGGGGACTATTGTTTCTGCTATACCATGATCATGTGTTCCTCAGTTCACAGGCTGATAAGTACAACTGAGCTATAGTTAAGCCCATGACCTGAGCAATGTTCTTTTCATGTGGTCTGAGGGAGTCAGCATGATAGGTAGCTGGCACGCTGACAGTGAGCCATTGCACTCCGGTACAAGGGCTGAAAGTACTCAACCAGGGGAAAAGGCTAAAGCTCAGGGAAAGAAGGAGGGACAATAGCTGGGGAAGGTAGAGTAACTTGATGAGGGACACCTTCCTGAGGCAGCCAGGAGCCAGATAAAAGGGGGTGAAGAACTTCAGTAGGCTGCTGGTTGACAGAAGAAGAGGAAAGTGAAGTGACATGAGTTTATGTCCCAGAGGAGCTGCTGCCAGCAGACAGAGTTGGGAGAATGGCCTGACTTCCTTCTCTCTGCAGGACAGCTGCCACTTAACAGCAAAGCCTTCCCCCCACCCTCCCAGTTGTCATCCTGGACAGGTAAGGGGAAGAGGAGTAATCAGCCAGCACCTATGTCTAGGAACCTTCTTTGAGTCAGGCTCATTCTAGAGAACCTGAACTGTGGGATCACTCAGTGAAGGCAAGTGAGTACCCCACTGATGGAGAAGGTGCCCAAGGACTGATGAATGCTCCCCCAACCTGCATCTACCAAGGCTGAAGGGATTCTGCAGGGCTGTTTAAACCCTGAAGATGAGCCTGTGGAGTTTATGCCAGGGAACCCAGCCACTGCCAGCTTCACAGAGCTTGAGGCTGTCCGCACCCACATGTAGTTTAACACACACAACGGGAGAGGTGTTCTAACCCTGCCCCTTCTGACATCACTCTTTTTCTATGCAGAGCAATAATCTGAAACACAAAGTCTCCTCCATTGTTGAACCCTGATTCCCCCCCCTCCATTCAGAACCCAATGAATCCCCCAATCCTGCATAGAGGAGGTACTTCACCAATTTATCACTCTCCATGTGGGTAGCCTGGCATTAGAGTGAAGTGAAACTAGAACACTGCCCTCTTCCTTGCATGTCTTTTTAAACCTGTTAAAATGTTTTAACAGAGCACTAGATCAAGCTGGATTCTAGTACCTGGGCACAAATCAGGTAACAACCATGTACAGATAGTCTCGCAATCATCTGAACAAAAATACCTGAAGTGTGATGTATGAATACCCCAGATAAGTCTTGTGTCAGGGATAAACCTTACGCAAAGTAGCCCTGACCTTGATTCCCCCAGGACAAGCATAAAATGTAATAGGATGCTACACTGTAGGGCACTTAGAAATAATGGAATGCATCTGAGAGACAGAGACAGATTGGATTCACTTTCATTTTATTTTGCTTTCCATTCAGACAAACCTCAGATTTTGTATTCTGCAGTAGCTCTCAGCAGAGGAGGAAACCCATGGAAGCAGAAAAATCATCTATTTCTGCCTGCCTTCATGAAGTCGTGCTGCTTACTGCCCAACTGACATCCTGTGAAGCTGGTGGGGCAGGAGGGTTCTTATTTCCAACTGAATGTGCTGTGGCTTTTCAGCCCACTTAATGAAGTGACTCGTTCTCAATTACAGCATAAATAGTAAGGGCAGAAAATGAGGGGTGGTTCAGAAAAAGACAAACAAATACTCTATGCCTGATATCATTAACATCGACAGAAGAAAGGCAAAGTGAAATAGGCTTGTGATCTGTATTTCCTGGCTGCACTCAATTTGGGTGCTGAATCTATTCCTTGCTAAGAACTAATAAATAGACTATTCATAGTCTATGAATGAGGGATTCCAAGCATTTATGATGAATAACAAGGAGTTGTAAGGTAAATGCTTCAAAAGATCTTGTAATCTAAAAAGCTGCATTTGTAAGTATATTCAAATCTTTTTTAAAAACCCTTTAAATATGGGGGATATTGTGCTTCTGTATTTATGCTTCAAAGTGCCATGAAATGGCCTGAGATTTCTGCATTATATTGTGCCTGCATTGTGAGCAGGAGAAAGGATGGCAAGCTTTACATAGCAAAGGGCAGGCACCAATGGTAGCAGTCAAGATTATCTACAGAATACCCTTTTATCATTGCCATTCACAAAGTGACACTAAGCATGAGAAAATCCAAAAGCGGACTCCTTTTTTCATCAGTTAACTACTCATTCAAAAACAAAGCAATGATCAGAGATGTTCTTCAAGAAATGTGACTAGTACAAGAGGGTATCCTGTAGACTCTTTTGACTGCTGCTGCTAGTGTTGTCAACTTTCATGCTGTCCTTCTATGTAAATCTCTGTTCGGCCATGGAGAAGTTAAATATTGGTTTGAATTCTGATTGTCCGTTTGAAAAGTTCATATTGCCCCAGACCTGGAGTGTATGTCCCCTTTGAAAATGTGTGTCAGAAGAGTGGTCTTAGAAGTCCTGAGTGAATGTTTACTGAAAGTGCTCAGGACTGATACAAACACAATTGTTCTGTCCTTTTTGTAACTTGCATGCTCATTCTTTAAAGATTCATGACAAAATGCCCCCCTTTCTTGAGGACTGTCAATCCATTACTGCAATTAAAGCAAGCCTAGTGATTTTTTAAACTCTTTAAAGAAAATCTGTCTTTTGACTGTATTTGTATGACCTTTTACAATGCTCTGGCTAGTAAGCCTGTGCCACATATGCTCAGTTTATAACAAAGTCACTGTTTTTCCCTTTTGAAAGTTTTTCTTTTTTGAAGATTAGTATTATAGTCCCTGCAACCTGGATTCTTTTCAAATAAAAAAAGTTGGCGGGCCCAATCATTCTCTATTACAACAAGCAATATTGATCTTTTCAATGTACTTGATCTGTTTTAAATCTGTGAACGTTAGGGTCACCTATTTCTGAATTGGGAAGTCAACTACATTGGCACAAAATCACAATCACTCATAATTTACAGCAGAGAGAAAATGTTTTAAAAAATTTTCCTATCTGCAGGAACAAAATAGAAAGAGATATACATTTCTAAATTATTTTGCTTATTTATTTATTTGAAATATTTATATGCCACCTTTAGAAAGAAGAGATAAAGTTCTGTGTCATCAACATGGTGACACCGAACCCCATAACTGTGCACATCTCTCCTGCGATTTCGTGTAGATGCTAAATAGCATGGAGCACAAAAACAGAACCCTAAGGAGCAGTGTAGGTCAACAGCTGAACAGTCAAACAGAAGTCTCCCAGGACCAGCTTCTGAACTCTCCCCTCCAAGAAGGACCATAAAACAGTGTCTCCAAGTCCCATCCCAGAGAGATGGCTGAGAAGGATACAATAGTTAATGAAACTGAAGGTCACTGAGAGATCCAGCAGAACCAACTGGGACAATTCCTGGTGTATGTCATCCACCAAGGTGATCAAAACAATCTCCATCCCAAAACCATGCCTGAAGTCATATTAAAATGAAACTCTTGGAGCTGTGGAATGACCACGCGCTCCAATATCTTGCACAGGACTGAAGCACTAGAGATTGGCCAGTAATTATCCAACAACATGGGATCCAAGAAGGGATTTTTCTGCAGTGGTTCTACTACTGCTTCCATTAAGCATGCTGGGGTTCTATACTACTGAAGGGCAGTATTCCCTACTACTTCAAGTATTAGCCAGTCCCTGTCTGGCCCTTTTATGAGCAAGGAAGAGAAAGGATTCCAGATACTTCATCTGTCCAAGTCAGCTGACCACACTCTTGCGCTACAAAAATTGAAATTTATCCATTAAAAAGGACAATTTTTATCTGTTACATGTACAGTTGTATGTATTTGTATTTGTGTGATGAAGAGTGTAAATGCATGTGTATAATATTAGCACTTACATTTCTTAGACATTAGTCACACATTAGGGGAGTTTGGTTTTTAAAATGAATGGGAAATAAAACAAATTAACTCCTTTTGTTCGATTACTTTTCATTATGAAAACAAATGGAGACTAAAAACAAATTAAATAGAAATGGAAATCCATTCATTGCTCATGTCTTTGGCCTCTTTTTCATTTATTTCTCTTGAAATGATCCTTTGGAAAGTAGAAGAATATCTTAGGGTTTCATGGCAATAGGGTGACACAATAAATTACAAAGGTGAACCAAACTGCACCGAAAGTGAACTATATCCCTATCTGATTGCCCTCTGAGTAGCAGCAGTTGCCTTTTCCATTTATATTGAAAGGTATCAATGGCAATGGTGTGAGTCCTACTGTTCCTATTGGTAAAAAGGTAAGTTTTAGCCAGTAGTTTATCATATATGTCCCAGCAAAAACTTAGGTAGGATTTAGACCTGCCTCTAGCTGCAAGCCTACATTAGGGACACAGTATGGAACTAAGGGAGGTGGTGGTGCTGTGGGTTAAACTGCAGAAGCCTCTGTGCTGCAAGGTCAGACAACCAGCAGTCGTAAGATCGAATCCACGCAACGGAGTGTGCTCCCGTCTCTAGTCCCAACTCCTGCCAACCTAGCAGTTTGAAAGCATGCAAAATGTGAGTAGATAAATAGGTACCACCACGGTGGGAAGGTAATGGCATTCCGTGTCTAGTAGCGCTGGCCACATGACCACGGAAGATTGTCTTCGGACAAACGCTAGCTCAATAGGTTGGAAATGGAGATGAGCACTGCTCCCTAGAGCTGGACACAACTGGACAAATTGTCAAGGGGAATCTTTACCTTTACCTTTATGGAACTGAAAATATGGCTCTCAAAATTAATTCTGAATTATTTCAGAATGTCTAAAGTTAGAAGAAAAAAATCACCAAAACAAAAAATAAAAAAACACTGCAAGACCCATCTGACCAAAGGGGGGGAAGCAAGCAAAGCCTGCAAGACCCATCGGAAATGCAAAAAAAGCAAAGCAAAAAGCAACCAAACCCCAGAAGACCCATTGGAAATGGGGGGGAAAAACCCAAAAAGCAAACAAACCCCACAAGACCCTTCAGAAATGGGGGAAAAAACCCAAAAAGCAAATAAACCCCCAAGACCCATCGGAAATGGGAAAGAAACACCAAAAAACAAACAAACCTGCAAGACCCATCACAGCACAGAAACACAGTCCTACCACCCAGCTCAAAACCATGCTGCAAAACCCACCCAGAACAGTTTTTAAAAAGCAGAAAGCAGCACCTTACCTTACCAGGCAGTCCAAAGCCTCCTCCGATCACACTCACTCTAACCACTGGGACAAAAGAGCTACAAATAAGCACCATCTTCGTCACAAACGATTAGCAGTTTGAATTCCCCGCCTTTCCCCCTGCCTTTTTTTAAATCACAACTCGAAGCTCCGGCCGCAAGTAGAAGCAAAATTTTGCGGCCAGAGCTGGTCGTAACTCGAAATGGTCATAAGTCGAAGCACCACTTAGATCCTTTCTCAAGATGCTGTTGTTAATATGCTGGATTGCTCCATACCACTTGGGATAGAATTAAGGTCATCATCCTAAACATCCTTACCAAAGAGTAAGTCTGTTTTAATTAAGAGGGACTTACTTTATAGCAAACAAGCTTAGAATGGCAGCTCAATAAATGTAATATATATTCTGCCACAGTAAATTCTATGTTAATTGAATAATTAATTATGCATATGCAACAAAGCTGTCTTGTTATACATAATTCCGTATTTTCTATAGTCATTGTTTTACATTACTGTGAGCTCCTTGTTCTTTTCTGCCTTAGCAACTCACACCAAGAACAATATGTGAAATAGTAGGTTTCCATTTATTTGCACAGAAAATGTATAGTCACGTTGTAATTAATTTGTTGGCCTATTGCTTCTGTGTTTTTTTTAATGATCCTAGGCAAGCATTTATGTCCTATTATTAATTGTCTAGTTTAAGTGCTCCAATACTAACTAGTTAAAATGCCAGCCAACAAGCAGAAACTCCATTCATCTTCTCAAGCAACAGGTGAGCAAAAACTAAATGTCTGAAACGAGTACTGCAAGGGCACAAGGTTCAGTGTTAGCGTGAAATCTTCTACAGTCAAATAAATTATCCAGTGTGTTAATTAGTGCTCATCTATATTCGTGTCATTAATGCTCATTCATTTGTAAACTGTTTGATCATTTAAATAATTAAATAGCCTTGATATGACTGAGCAAACAACAAGCCGCCCAAGCAAACACAAGAGACACCATGACAGTAACTGAACCATGGGATCCGATTCCACTCCTGCTGACTAAAGTTCTCCCATCTCAGCTGTGGGAGGAAATGAGCCAAATACTAAGTAGGCTTGCCAGCCAAATATTTCCTACAGTGAATCAGCATTGTCGTTAATGAAATCTGGGTTCCTTTGCTTATGCTTAATGTTATGCTCCTGCTAATTTCAAGAAAATGTGTGTTTTCTTTGTTATGGAATAAAATGGATAGAATCATAGAATAATTGAGTTGAAAAGGACATATAAGGCCATCGAGTCCAACCCGCTTCTCAAGGCAGAAATCCAAATCAAAGCAAATCTGACAGATGGTTGTTGAATTTCTCTTGAATGCCTCCAGTGTGGGAGGACTCACTGTTACATACAGCACTGATGTTACCTGTCTGTCATGGGTTTGGAGGGAAAGTTCCATCCTATGGGGAGTGGAAGGCGGGACATCAGGAGGAGGGGCTGTACTGTATATATATGTGAAGCCTGTGTGGTGAAGTTCAGGAGACGCTGGGGGGTGAAGAAGCAGCAGCTGGGAAGAAGAAGCTGGTGTGGGAGTCTGTGTGTCAGACAGGGTACTACTGTGTGTCAGAGTACCAACCTGATAGGTTCAGGTGTCTGTTGGTTAGCCAGAACTGATAGGTTCAGGGTCTGTGCTTCAAGTTAAGGGTTCTGTGTGAACCAAACTGTGTGTATGTATGAGTGAAACTAAGCCACGTTACTAAATCTTTTTCACCTGATCGTTTTATTTTGCCTGTGTGTTGTTTTAAATAAACCTTATTCTTTTATTGGTTAAAAATCCATCCCTGGTCTGTGTGACTTCTTATAGGGAATGGTTGGTGGCAGCTTAGTTAACGTGTGGCAGATCCCAGTAGGTCTGGGTTTGTCACATTGATTGGTGTCCAGCGTGTGGGATACAACTGGTCCAGTTGTCCAGTGGTCCAGCAAAGCCTTGGCAAGAGTGCCCAGAGCAAGGGGGGTCTAGTCAGGGACAATCTGAGGCGCGTAGGTAATCTTCTAGGTGTACCTCAGGGGGAGGTGCGCTAGTGGAAGAACGTGCCAACTGGGGAGACTAGATTAGGGTGCTCTGAGGCAGCCTGTTTTGGTGGGAAAAAGCTGAGGCAAAACTGTGAAATAGCAGTGAGCTAGCTTGTCTGCTGAGAGGCCCAGCAGAGGGGGGCAGACTCTAGCTCGCAACTGTTGCAAGTAGTGCTGAAGGACAGCAGCAATCTATAGGGAAAGCTGGTTCTGAGGCAAAAGAAACAAAACAAAAAAAAAGTGGTCGTTTTATTTTGAGGCTTGACTTTTTAAAGCAGCTTGTTCTGAGGGGGGATTATGCCCTTGACTCGAAGCCAAATGGCAGAAATGGGTGAAGTGAAAGACCCCCAGGTTGACCAAGGTTCTGAGGATGAATTTGGCTCAGTGCAGGGTGACAGCACAGGAGAACAGAACCCAGAACTCAGAAAAATACTCCTAGCCCAACAGCATGAACTGAGGGTGAGGGAAATGGAGGAAGTGAGAGAACCACAGGGAGACCTAAGAAACTTTAAGTTATCTCTAGAACATGAATTCAGAATGAAAGAACTAGAGAAGGAGGAACAAATTGAACAGCTTAAAATAAGAGGAAGAGAAAGAGCTGAAATCAGTCAGGCAGAGGCAGATGCCAAGGAAAGGGGAATGGCCATGAGGATAAAAGAGATGGAACTGAAACACAGAATTAGAATGGCACAATTAGAATTAACATTCCTCAATAAGAGAAATAACAATTTATCAGTTGAAGAAATTTTGGAAAAAGAAAAGTATGAGGCTCAGGCCAGACAAAGTGAGCAAGATCTTGAAAAATATAATCAGCAAAAAGACATTAAATTAAAGGAAATCAGAGATAAGACTGAAGAAAAAGTAAAAGAGATAAAAGCTAGGGCTGAGGAAAAAATTTTACAGATAAGGGCTGAGTTTGAGGCTAAGCGAAAGGAGCTGGATTTGAGAATAAAAGGGAAGAAATTGCAGCAAGGGGGAGGGGCCCATGGTGAAGGGAAGCCCTCAGACATGAAACCAAGACCTCAGATTTTGGAGGGAAAACTAAAACCAGAGGAGAAAGACTCCAAGTACAGCAGAAAATGTTATTTCTGTCAGGGAAAGGGCCATCTAATCTCAGGGTGTGAGAAATGGAAGCAGATAAAGGGAATTGTGCCTCAGGATTCGAGTGGAACCAAGCCAAAAGCTGTGTTCTGTGTCCAGAAAGAGCAAGGCTCATTGTCACTGAGGGAGCCTGTTGCCATGGCTACTCAATCTGGAACAGCTACCTCTGCTGATCAGGCTGAGGAAAATGGTCCTCTTGTAGAGGTCAGGCGCTGCCTGCTGGTGAGAACAGATTCTCAATTGTTTGAGACAGCAGGGGTGGACGTAGGAATACTTGGACATCAGTATCGGGGGCTGCGGGACACTTGTTCCCAGGTGACCCTGTGCCATCCAGATATTATTCCCAGGGAGTATGTAATCCCAAATGAGAGCATGAAGGTGGCAGGGATTGAGGGGCAGGTAATCTCCCTGCCAGTAGCGGAGGTACCTGTGAACTTTCAAGGCTGGAGGGGAGTTTGGCGGCTAGCGATTTCATCGACTCTGCCAGCAGCCGTGCTCGTGGGAAATGACCTGGCTGAACATGTGAAACGGGTGCTAGTGATTACACGTTCACAAGCCACCACGGAAACAGTTCAGGGGGGTAATGATGAGCCAGAGACGGAAGCAGGTGGGGGGAGTTCAGAAGCTGTGGTGGAAACCTTAACCACAGACAGCAGATTTGGACAAGAGCAAAAGGCAGACGCCACTCTCCAAAAGTGTTTTGAACAGGTGACTGACGCCCAGCTAACACCTGAAACCCCAGTGAGATTTCTGGAGAAAAAGGGGATTTTATATAGAGAGACCCTGAGGAATATCTCAAAAGGGGGAGATGGGATCAGAAGTCAGCTGGTGGTACCTGAAAAGTATCGCCCCATGATCTTACAAAGGGGGCACTCTGACATGTTTGCTGCACACTTAGGGGTGAACAAAACACAGCAGAGAATCACACAGAATTTTTACTGGCCTGACATAGGAAAACAGATCAGGGAGTTCTGTAAACAATGTGATGTGTGTCAAAGGCAGGGGAATAGCCGCGATAGGACCAAAGCAAAGTTGTGCCCTTTGCCTGTGATTGACACTCCGTTCAAATGCATAGGGGTGGATATTGTGGGACCTTTGCCCAAGGCCACAAAGAGGGGGAACAGGTTCATTCTCACAATTGTGGACCATGCCACGAGGTACCCTGAAGCCATACCCTTGACTAACATTGAAACTAACACAGTGGCAGATGCCTTGGTGGGGTATATGTCCAGGATGGGATTTGCCTCAGAAATAATCA
This sequence comes from Pogona vitticeps, assembly GCF_051106095.1. Taxonomy (NCBI): domain Eukaryota; kingdom Metazoa; phylum Chordata; class Lepidosauria; order Squamata; family Agamidae; genus Pogona; species Pogona vitticeps. Next base: position 12,491,994 of record NC_135793.1, on the reverse strand, counting down.
CAGGTTTGGGAGCATCGTTCACATCGAAGCTCATGAAACGGTTATGGCAAATCTGTGGAATTAAGCACAAGGAAACCACTGCCTATCATCCTGAAAGTAATGGGTTAACTGAGAAGTTCAATGGGACTCTAATGCGCATGATTAGGGCTTACTTGGCAGAGAATCCAAACAATTGGGACCAGAAGCTGCAATCCCTTTTGTTTGCTTATCGATCAGTGCCACAAGCCAGTACCGGGTTCAGTCCATTTGAACTTTTATTTGGGAGAAGGGTGAAAGGGCCCCTTGATTTGAACAAACAAAATTGGGAGCAGATCACCCAGGATGACCCACAGGACGTTGTGACATATATAGACTCTTTAAGGAAGGACCTAAAGAGAAACCTAGAGCTAGCAGCAGAGACCCTGCAAGCTCAAAAGGTCAGAAAGAAAGCTTGGGATGACCAGGAAGGCAGGGAGAGGCACTTTAACCCAGGGGAGGGAGTGCTTTGGCCCAGGCCCTGCAAAGAAAACAAACTGCAGCTGGGTATCCCAGAAACAAAATATTTGGGTCACATGGTAGGGGGAGGAGTGATAAAACCCCTGGAGGCCAAAATAAAAGCAGTTCGTGATTGGCCTAGACCCACCACCAAGAGAAAAGTCAAATCATTTCTTGGGTTGGTGGGCTACTACAGAAAGTTCATCCCGAGGTTTAGCGAGATTGCGGCTCCGCTGACCGATCTGATGAGGAAGAAGGCTGATGACCGCATCCCGTGGACCAGCGACTGTGAGGAGGCGTTCCAGAGGTTGAAGCAGGCGCTCATCAACTATCCAGTGCTGCGTGCTCCAGACTTCGACCGGGAGTTCATCATCTACACCGATGCGTCTAACAGTGGGGTAGGAGCAGTTCTGTGCCAGGAGGATGAGAATGGTGACCAGCATCCAGTGTCCTACCTAAGTAGGAAACTTCAAAAAGGTGAGAGACATTTGGCAACCGTGGAGAAGGAGTGTTTGGCCATAGTCTATGCGATCCAGAAGGCCAAGCCTTACATCTGGGGAAGACATTTTGTTCTGTGCACTGACCATTCACCACTGCAATGGTTAAAGACAATGAAAACCCACAATAGCAAACTTATGAGGTGGGCTTTAAACCTGCAGGACTATGACTTTGAAGTGAAGGTGGTCAGAGGGTCAGTGAACTGTGTTGCTGACGCCTTGTCAAGAAGACCTGAAGAATGAAGACGGCGAAAGAAACATGGACTATGTATATATTTTGGTGAACAAAAAGTTAAATGTACCTGTTTTTTGAACTTGGTTTGTATGAATAAAGGTAAATTGATGTAATGTATATGGTAAATGTTTAAATGCCTAATTGCTATGGTTAACTTAGAATGTAAGTATAAGTAAGTATGATATGGTATGTATAACTGTTGTTGTTGTGTTTTATCCAGGTTGTTTTTTGGGAAAAAGCACCTTAGCTTTCCCCCTACAAAACAACTTATAAAGAGGGGAGGTGTTACATACAGCACTGATGTTACCTGTCTGTCATGGGTTTGGAGGGAAAGTTCCATCCTATGGGGAGTGGAAGGCGGGACATCAGGAGGAGGGGCTGTACTGTATATATATGTGAAGCCTGTGTGGTGAAGTTCAGGAGACGCTGGGGGGTGAAGAAGCAGCAGCTGGGAAGAAGAAGCTGGTGTGGGAGTCTGTGTGTCAGACAGGGTACTACTGTGTGTCAGAGTACCAACCTGATAGGTTCAGGTGTCTGTTGGTTAGCCAGAACTGATAGGTTCAGGGTCTGTGCTTCAAGTTAAGGGTTCTGTGTGAACCAAACTGTGTGTATGTATGAGTGAAACTAAGCCACGTTACTAAATCTTATTCACCTGATCGTTTTATTTTGCCTGTGTGTTGTTTTAAATAAACCTTATTCTTTTATTGGTTAAAAATCCATCCCTGGTCTGTGTGACTTCTTATAGGGAATGGTTGGTGGCAGCTTAGTTAACGTGTGGCAGATCCCAGTAGGTCTGGGTTTGTCACACTCACTACCTCCCGAGGTAATTGCTTTCATTGTTCCACTGTTCTAACAGTTAAGAAGTTTCTCCTGATATTCAGCTTAAATCTGGATTCCTGTACCTTGAGTCCATTATTATGTGACCTGTACTCTGGGATGATCAAGAACAAATCCTGCAACTCCTCAGTATGACTCCCTTTCAAGTCTTTGGAAAGTGCTATCATCTGTTGCCTCAGTCTTCTTTTCTCAAGGTAAACATGCCCAGTTCTTCCAGTCTTTCTTCATAGGACTTGGTTTCCAGTCGCCTGATCATCCTTGTTGCCTTTGCTCTGAACTTGTTCCAGTTTGTTGGCATTGTTCTTAAAGTGTGGTGTCCAGAACTGAACATAGTACTTAGAATGAGGCCTAACCAGTGCTAAATAGAGGGGAACTAGTACATCATGAGATTGGGAGACTATATATACTTCTCTCAATGCATCATGTAATAGCATTTCCTTTTTTGCAGCCATATCACACTGTTGGCTCATATTCAGCTTTTCATCTACAACAACTCCAAGGTCCTTCTCACTTGTAACATTTCTGGGCCAAGTGTCCCCCATTTTTAATTGTGCATTGGGTTTTTTCCCCTTTGGGTGTAGAACTTTGCACTTATCCCTTTTAAATTTCATTCTGTTGGTTTCAGCCCAGTGCTCAAGCCTTTCAATATCCTTTTGAATGTTGTTTCTGTCTCCCAAGCTATTAGCTATTCCACCCAATGTTGTGTCATCCACAGATTTGATAAATGTTGCCTGTACTCCCTCATCCAAGTCATTTATAAAAATGTTGAAGAGCACTCAGCCTAGAACTCAGCCTTGTGTTAACCCACTTGTTCCTTCCCCCAATTTGAGAAGGAGTTTATTATATCTCTTAATTCCTGAGTTTCATGTATTGTATATGTACTTTGTACAAGAAAATATTTTGTTCATACTAGTACAAAATACACATTTTTCTACATTTCTAGAAGCAGAGCGCTATTAAGGTAGAGGTAGGCAATATGAGCCCCTCAGCAGTCTAATTTTTATAGAATTGGGTTGTTTCACCTCAAAACCCCAATTTTATTTTTAAAAAAGAAAGAAAAAAATTGTATGTTTTGAGGAGGGCTGGAACTTCTATGCGCTTCCCCCATCCTCTCATGTCAGATTTTTTTTTCATATACCATTGCAATCCCTACTGCCTACAATGGCATATTTCTCCCTGATTAAAACAAAACTCATGTTTTTAAGAAAAAAAGGAGGGAAGGCAGTAGCCATGCAGGGTGGATTACCACGAGTCCCAGAGATGGATGGATGTGGCCCCTAGACATCTAGAATTTGCCCACCCCAGTTATAAGCAGAGGGAACCATCTATCACAAGCAGCAGTAGGAGCAAAAATTGCCTCCAATTCACACTTTCAAGACAGAGCTAGATATGCCACATACACATAGTAGGCAGACTTTCATTTGGATCCCTGCAATGAGCAGGGGTTTGGACTCAATGGCCTCATAGGCCCCTTTATTTTTCTATGATTCTGTGGTTCTGTGTGCCCCCCAAAGTAGCCTGTGACAAGCCATTGCATTATGAATGTGTTAGAGTTGTAGAGGAACTTTTGATGTGATCTACTGTACCTTAACTCTCCAGAGTAGACCTTTGGTCTAGATGGGTGGAATAGAAATCAATCAATCAAATCAAATCAAATCAAATCAAATCAAATCAAATCAAATCAATCAATCAATCAATCAATCAATCAATCAATCAATCAATCAATCAATTGTGGCCCAATCCTAAACATTCAAATGTAGCAACACCACAAGCTGCCTTATATCAGGTCACGCTATTGGTCCACCCAGCCCAGCATTCTGTACTCATGCAAAGATGTTTCACATGACCTGTGAAGCTCAGCAACACTTTTCTATTGCTTTATTTCATTTTTATCCTGCCTTTTTCTATCTGTTCACCAAGTGGCAGGCTGCAGCTCCAGAGACAACATTACCAGTAAATTCTGGGGATTGAACTCAGAAACTTCTATCTGCAAAGCCTGTGCTCTACCGCTGTGTGATGGCCTCTCTAGAAAACATATTTGCACATATCACCAGTGTGTGTCCTTATGTCACACCATATGACAGGTCTGCAACACTGCCATGCATCAGATCAGAAAACTGATTTTTCACTTCTCAAACCAAAAACACAGGGACTAGAAAAGCACATTTTAGCATTGAGTTGGAGCTGCTTTGTTTACAAACCTTTTAAAGGTGACCTTTTCTAATTTTGCATCCTGTTGCCCTTTATTGTTGGAGTTTATGAAGTCTCTAAAGCTTGCCAATTATTTTTCCATCTGCTTTGTGTATTGTAATCAGAGATTTCAAGACCATTGAGCTTGTACCTTTTCAAAGATGTATGTTACGAGACAGGATTGGGGTGGGGAAATCAAAAACAAATCTAATAAAGGGATAATGGAAGTTTTCCCTGAACTTTTCTCTCTTTCACCATGACTTTCCCAGGACAAAGACAAGCAATTTCCCAGTCAAATTTTGTAAAGGTTCCATAAAGTAATGATTATTCCTCTTCTGTTACTCAAGGCATCAACAGAACAGTCATTTGACTCTTCAAGCACCATTAAATTAAACCCTTAATACCACTATAAAGTGTTACTAGCACATGCAATTATATGTCTTGGGTGTTTATCAGTAGGGCTCTGCACATTTCTAAAAGTGATGCCTCCACCAGGCCATCTCATCAAACTTGCACTGAATCTGCAGTTCATTGATGTAGCCCAAGAGGTGACTGTAAAGGAATGGCCTGGTATTGGCTTTTAAAAGTATGTTGTACTGCAGCTCCAGTTTCACTGAGAAATACAGCACTGTTACATTCAGAATTACTGAATAAAACTATAACCTAGGCTAGTAAATACAGATCAATGGCACAGTGAGCATGTATAAAAATAGAAGAGGATATTGTTATTCATAATAAATATACCTACAGGAAATTCTAAGCCATGAAGTTGAATTTTAATTTAAATTTTTTTCTGACATTTAATGTAAATAATATATATAAATGTCAGTGTAGATTGCAAACCAGTGGGAATATATTGTGATTTCTGCATTTTATACATTAGAAAGGAAAACAAGGCCTCCACAATTGGTGTTTTCGTGATTTTAGTCACACTGTAAAGGGAGAGGGATATATATGCAGTGTGCACAAAATGGCAGTTTGTGTTGCGCATATATATATATATATATATATATATATATATATATATGCATATATATACACTGCATATATATACACTGCATATATATCCCTCTCCCTTTACAGTGTGACTAAAATCATGAAAACACCAATTGTGGGGGCATTCTTTTCCTTTCTAATGTATAAAATGCGGAAACCACAGTGTATTCCCACTGATTTGCAATCTACACTGACATTTAACGGTCAATTTTGTTTGTTTGTTTATTGCTAAGAACCAGGATTGTGCATTTCTTTACTGGATTCTGAAATTGCTACAGTATTTATTGCATTCTGATGACTTTTAGGGTTACATTATAGGTTCATCATTTTATGCCATAACTAGAGATGGGCATGAAGCAAAAATGAATCTGAAACAAATTTGTCACTAATTCACTGATTCATGTTCATCAAATGTGATGACCTGTCAAATACAGATCAATTAATCTTTAGCAATTTTCAAGTTGTTGGTTTGTCTCAAATTTTATAAATGTTTAAAAAAACAAATTTGGAGGCTCCTAGAAACACCCTGACCCCCTTGCCACTGCCCCTCTCACTTCCCTACCTTTTGCTCCCATTGCCTACTCCTCCACTGCTGTATCATGAAATGCAGCCTCACTCTCTCCTGCGGGGAAAAAAAGAAGAAGAAAAGGGGGGAGTAGGGAGCAGACAGGGCAGTGGGAAGGGGATGGAGATGTTTCTCTATGGGAGAGGCCCTTTTATTGGGATGACAAGCCAATGAACCAATCCATGGTTCATCGGGGGGGGGGGAATCAGAAATGCATGTTTTGGGAGTGTCAGTGAACCAAGATGCAACACAAACTGCCATTTTGTGCCCATCTCTAGCCATAACCCAAAGGGATAACATAATCAAAATGCAGGACAATTTCATGAATTAAAATTAAGCACCACAGTTTGGGTGTTGGGGGCACTTTACACTTCAGGTTTCTTGAAAATCAGGTTAGCTGTCCTGTTGCTCACCATAAGAAAACTGTTAACATTCAGCCCACTCTTAACTGGCAAAGAAAGAGTCCCCTTCTCAGTGGGGGGGGGGAGGGGTTGTATGCATGCTGGCTTAGTGCATACATGTGTGCATCCCCAAGAATCACTATGGCAACTTTTGCTGGCTAAAAATGGACTGAATGTAGGAAAAGTATTTCAGCCATAGGATACCATAACTTTTGCAAAAGGAAGGAAGAAGCTGGTGGCAATCAATAACTACGTATCAGTGTGTTAATTGCAGATCAATAAATAAGCAATCTTTACTTTTGGACTGGAAACAAAACAATATGGGGCTTTGTCTCAAAGAATATGAAATTGTAAGCCATACTACTCACATTTTCCCCACAGGTAAGCAGATTCTGCCATATTTATATTGTCCCAGAAACCTGAAAAATGTATGTAACAAAGCAAACACTATTTGTGTGCATCTACAAGAAAGGGAATGGTATCTATATAACAGCTCTCTCAATTATCTTTAAACCTCCAGCCTTAGCTTGGAATAGTGGATGCAGAATTCCACTTTTCCCCAGTGATTTCTGGCCTGCAGTTATGTACACCAGAGACCACCCAACTGAGGCTCCATGGCTATAAAAATATATATTAACTATAGTAATTACTTATAAATTGGCATGTATGAATTTTTTGTCCTGGCAACTCTCCGTTTGCTGTTAGATTGTTTTTCTCAGCAACTCCAGATAGCACAGCCCATGGTGTGATGTGATGGGAATTACACTCCATCACCATCTAGAATGCAGCACATCTCCTCCAACCTGTCTAATGCAAATCCATGTCCTCTTTTATTTTTATTTATTTTATTTTATTTTATTTTATTTATAAGCCATTTCCCCCCTGACAAGGACACCCTTTTGTCCTTTTTTTGGAGAAGTGAACCATTTTGGCCTATCTTGTTCTGATAAGGGCCAATTAAGGATTCTATGCTTAACCTTATATGAGTAGAAGTCATGCCAAAATCTGTCAAGATTGCCCCGAACATAAACTTATGCTAAGTAGGATTGGGTCTAGTTTGTTTGTTTGTTTTAACTTGAATTTGACATCACAAGATAATATTAAATATCTCCAGATACATCTAGGAAAGAATCTTCAGTAAAACCCTGGACCGCTACTTACAGTCAGAAATGGCAATATTAGGCTAGTTGGACTCAAGATGTTACTCAAGAGGAAGCAACTTCCTGTGTTCCTAAAATGATCCAATCTGTATTTTTGTAGATCACCACCCAAGGCAGCTGTGCATCGAATCAAAGTGTTCCTAGTTTTAGCCCCAGCAGATTCTGATCAGCTTCCAAGGAGCTCTGGTGTTCCTTAGAACCTGATCTGATAACTACAATTCTATACTATCATACTGTTGCTTTTCATAAAAAGAGAGCATGACAAGAATATACAGCAAAATGCCACATCTTCACACCAGCTGAGAGTGCCTATTTCAGAACTTGCCATACATTACTTCAGTCTGGATAGCTTTAGGCCTCAGGCACATTGCATGAATACTGCAATGGAACATGGATTTATATACTTAGTCCCTAGCCTATACCTTTTTCTGCAGATAACATAGGGCATTTCAATTTCCACTACTGTCAGATGGTATCATTTACAAGCATTCCATTCATTTAGCACTAGAGAAAACCAGATTCCATGCTTTTTCTCCCCAGAACATTTCCATGCTATGAGATGTCAATCAAAGCTGCTTTGCTGGCAAGCTCTGGACAATTGCTCTCAGTGTTATAAGAACATTCTAAGCTGCTTATCTAAAGGTAGAATTGAAATGGTGAGCCTTTGAGAGACAGGACACACTATGGACAGTGATTTATAAAATTAAAAACAATGAATATGTATTTATTTGTTACATTTACATCCCATCTTCCCTCCAATGAGCTCAATGTAGTCTACATGGCTACCCTTCTGTTCAGTGCCTCTTCATTATAATCTTTATTTTTATTTATTTTTATTTATTTATTTATTTGATTTGTATCCTGCCCATCTGGTCTATGCGATCTTGGAGATAATCTTGGGAGATAGGACCGGATGAGAAACTAGAACTGATCCCAGTTCACTCCATTAAACATATAGTCAGTTGGTAATTTGAACCCAGGTCTTCTGAATCAATTCAATACTCCAAACGTTGGTAGCACACCAATTTTGGGTTGGAGGTGTACATTTTTGTAGTGGCTCCAAATTAAGAATAGTTCCCAAAATTCCAGAATGATTTTGGATTAAAGATGTAAGGTCCTAAAATATTCTGAGCAAAGAATTCTGGAAGAGGGAATTTCAATTGGACCTCTATCATGTTATATCAGGAACAGCACTGTACATCCTTGCTCACCTCATTCTTGTATGGAAGGATGAGGACTTGCAATGTACTTTTCCTCCACAGCAAGGATGGTGAGGAATTTCTTGGTTTTTTTAGTTGCCTGTTGCCTTATTTAAGAATTCAAAGCATTTGGATGGCTTATTTGCATCTAACAATCAGCAAGTCCTTCTGTACTGCTGTTTGTGTGTATGTTTTACTTTTCAAAGGAGAAGGCCAGTAGAGACAGTTTACACACATTACAGAAATCTTGTGGTGTGGGAAGAGTCTTACTCTTGGCTGGAACTGAGAACTCTTGAGATGTCTTTGAGGTATCATTGCATCAATACAGCCTAACTCAGTGAACAAGGAATTTAGTTAGTATTCTTTCAACCCCTAATCAGTAGTAATTAGCAACAATACACCTAACCATAAATGGGATGCTTCCATGCAGACACACCATTATAGTGCTCTTCAAGAGACAGTTGGCCCACATGAACCCCACTGAAATCAAATGCACTGAAAAGTCAGAATTTTCAATATGCTGGATTCCAAAAGGTCATAGGTTTCAATTTTAATTTTATTTTCACTGCATTTGCAGAATTCTTGCTCTTCTTTTTTAAAAAAAACCTCTTACAATGTTTCTATAGTTGTCTTCTCATTGCCTTGACCTAAAAGCAAAATAAATATTACAAAATAGATCAACAACTGAAATGCATATTAAAAATTTGCTCCAGTAGGATAACCATGATAGACTATAAAAGCAAAACCTGGATAACTCTAATGGCAGTTTAGAATTCTTGTGAGCAGAAGCCACTTGAACAGATACATGAAGGGTTAGTCACTGTAGATGAGAGTTTGGTAGGTGGTAGTTAATGATCTTGGATAACCCAGGTGTTTTTGATTTTTTAATTTAATTTTTTATTAAGAATAAGGTAAGGGGCAGCTGGGATAGGGGTACCCTTGGAGGGGGTGGATTTGAACAGATACTTTACAAACCAATATTTTTCATAGTAATTCTATATATTCTCTTCTAGTAATAGTTCCACATATAAAGAAATATAAACAGAAAGTGAAAGGGGAAAAAATCAAATTCAAACAGATATATTGTCATTCTAATGATTGATTATGTAGCTGATGGTCTTTATCCATCATTTATTCTGTCTCTTCTGCAGCCATACTGATAACTATGTATCAGTCCACTATTCTATCTACCTTGTAACCATGTATATAATTGTGATCAAATTTTCCAATGGTTTTTTTTCTTTTTTTGCATCTAGCCAACCTGATAGTCTGTCCATTCTGTGGTTTCAAGGATTTTATCTATCACTTCATCTATTTGCGGTGTTCTAGGTTCCTTCCAGTATTTCGCAAAGACTATTCTTGCTGCTGTTATAATATGAATAGTTAAATATGATTTTTCAGAGTCTAGAATATCTGGCAAGATATTTAATAAGAATAGTTCTGGTACCGTCGTATTGAAGTTTCTAATATTTCTTGTAGCATCTGATTCACTTTACTCCAGTATCTTGGGGCCCAATTTATTTAATGTGCATATTCACCACATGTGATAAAATGTTCCTTCTTTCTGTTTACATTTCCAACGTATATTTAAAATCTGGGTGTTTATTTTAGCCAGTGTTGTAGGGGTCATGTACCATCTGTAGAACATTTTGTATATATTCTCTTTAAATACAACAGATGTTGTTAATTTTATATTTGTTTTCCAAATTCGTTCCCATTGATCCAGTTCAATATTATGTCCTACATTCTGTGCCCATTTAATCATACCTGCCTTTACCACTTCATCTTGTGTTTCAAAATCTAACAGAAAATTATATAATAACTTAATACATTTTTCCTCTGATTCTAGAAGAATTCCGTCAAAGGGGGTATTTTCTAAATAAAAGCCCTGTTGATTATCTTTAGCAAACCGTGATAATAATTGTGATCGCGCCCTCCAAGGTGCTTTTGGACTGCAATTCCTGGAGATCTTGGGCAGCACAGCTAATGGTGAAGGCTTCTGGGAATTGCTGTCCAAGAACACCTGGGTTACCCAAGGTTGGAACTGCTGATATAGTTTAATATTAAAATTACTGGTTGAAATCCTTGTTGTGTTAGAAGGAGGATGCTTTTAGTTATCAGACATCTCCCTCGTAACACCATCCAGTGGCAGTTAGTTTCAGTAAGATGTCCTTCTTCCATCCCAGGGCCCCACAGCTTCCACACAACAAAACAGATTGCACAGGAGTTAGAAAAGCTTCTAATTTGTGGTGAGTCTTAATAATGTCTTCCAGGTCTTCCTCAATTTGTCATTTTCTCTACATGAAGAGTAACATGTCTGCAAAGGGGTTCTTGCTTGCATTTAGGAACTCCACAAAAGCAAGAAATGAAGAAAGGCAGGGTTCTTGATCATAAAGCGCCTGCACATAGGCAGAAACCTAACAACATGCCGCTTTCTATGTGGAGAAAGCAACAATGGAGAGAAGGACTAGGTTTCAAATTGTTTATTTATCTAGAGATAAGTCGGCTAGTTTAGTGGCTTGACTGATGAACTTTATAATTTGCTGATATGTATTTATATATTATTCTGAATTATTCTTTATAGCATGTTTTGTTGCTTTGCGTTATGGGGCAATATATACGTTTAAATGAATGAATGAATGAATGAATAGAATGCTCAAGGATTTGTTTACCGTTACTATTCTACAGTGAGTTTCCAAGGCCAGTTGTGGATTTGAATCTGGATCCCATAGGTCTTAATCTAACACTCCATTCACCACGCTAGCTCTCCAGAAATGACTTGCATTTATATTCCACCTTTCCTGCAGTGAGTTCAAAGAAGGAGACAACAAACCTGTGAGGTAGGTCTGCAAAACCAATAAAGGCCACAATCCAAGTAGTAAATTAATCTCACATAACAGAAATTGAAAAGCACATGCTCAGGCATTCAACCAGGACCATGTGAATAAGCAGTAATTTGCCAGCAAGATTCATACAATTTCCCTTATGCAAGGGCAGATCAGCAATAGGAATATGGCTATCAAATCAGTTTAAAGACTGAAATAAAAATTCTTCTAAGAAAATCTGCATAGAAAAGACCAGCTGTACAGCAGTTTTCCTCCTGCCATGAGATGTATCTCTTGTTGCTGGTCATGTGCCCAATTTTAGAATGAATCACATGAAGGAGAGCCCTCTGAAGGAAAGAAACAGTTGTATGACTGCCCTTCTGTGATCATATAAGCCAATAGGATTAGGGTTTATGAGTCTTTAAGATTCAATTTCAAGGCTAACAAGTTTTATTTAATATAAGCTTTTGTGGACTGTAGCCACATCTTCAAACACAGTGGGCTGTAGTCTCCAAAAGCTTAAGCCAAGTGAAACCTGTAAGTCTTTAAGGTGCCAGAAAACTCTTTGTTGGCTTTGCTGAATCACCCAGCTCTCAGTCCATCACTGTAGCTACTAAACTACATTGACTCTGCAAGTGTATGATATTTCTGTCGAAAGCCCAAATGTACCAAAGTACAGTGGCCATGCACTGCAGCTGTAACTGGCACTACCACAATACTCTTAGCCTTGATACAGTAATTTAACATTTGCTTGCAAAGGCATCTGGTGGGGCCATTCTGAGATACAGGAAGCTGGACTAGATGGGCCCTTGGCCTGATCCAGCAGGGCTCTTCTTATGTCCTTATGTCATGTCGTGGGAAAAGGAGGTTTGTCATGGAAGAGTTCTTAATGAACAAAAGCAAAAAACGAAGAGCTTCCCATCCACTAGAAGTTTGCCTTTTGAGAAGCCTTCAACTCTCTGTAGCTTCAAAAAGTGTGCAGGGAATTTTAAGGGGTGTGTGTGAAATGTATATCATTTGAACTGTTTCTGCCGTGTGCTCACTGAATCAGCAGAAAGATAAATACATTCTGTGTTACAAACAAATGAAATAAAATTGCTAGGCACCCAATTACAGAAACTGATCAGTATTTCAGACATCACCTCCTGCTTCAGGAGAGATTGACCATTATCATTACAAAATGCACACCTCATTCAGACCATGGAAAGTTCCACCTCACCACACTTCAGCTGTATGAGGAAAGATGCTGAATACAAAAAGAGAGAGCCATCCCTCAAAACAAGCACAGAATTTCCCAACAGAATCTATACTTCCCAAATGAGCAACTTTTTATGCTTCTGATTCACTAAACTGAGAAAGACCGGAACCACTTTCCAACATATATTAGCTATTTTAATCATGATCTGCACCACAGCAAAGGCTATAAAACCATATATACAGACTGATGCACCAGACAGTGTTATTTATCATTTATATATCACTTTAGTTATGAAGAATGTTTTCCCATTTCATCCTTTTGTGTTTCACAGGGCTTGCGTTGTTGTTATTCTTTGCACGATACAGGAGGAAATATTATTTCTAAGCTACCCTGTGGAACCTGTTGGATGTTGGGGCATAAATTAAATCAAAATCAATCAATAAAGACATGCAGGACAAATAGCAACATGCATAAGAATGCTTAGGTGTTTCATGACACACAAAAGGAAGAATTTCTTTACAACATATATAGTTAGATTAGGGAGTCCATTACTGCAAAATATATTGACCTCAACAAATCTAGACATGTATGAATCAGAATTACTGAAATTCATGGAGGACAAGGCTATCAATGACTTCTAGTCTTAAGGGTTATATTACCTTCAATACCTCCAGAGGCAGTATGTTTTAACAACCAAAATGCTATTGCTTATGCTGATTGCCTTAACACAATTTGTGCAAATCTCACTGTTGAGTTGCTGCAAGTTGGGTAGGAATTTGCCAGTAAGTGCTGACTGTGCTACTTAATATACAACAGCAAATTATTGCATTTACTCACTTTTGCCAGTGAGTTTTACAACAATTAGTTGCACCAATTTTTATATCTCAGTTGTTCTTTGGTAGTATCAGTTAGGAGGAAGCAAGAGCAAGAGGTTTCTTGCCCCATTTGTATGGGAACAGAATGCTAGTCCAGGACTGGTCTATCCAGCATGGATATTCTTATGTTTCTATTCTTACTTTCTTGCCATAATCCATTTGTTCACGTTCATGGAAAGGTTCTAACTAGAGATGGGGACTAATCGCCATTTTGGCAATCCATCCAGCTTCGTGATCCGTCACCGTTGACAAATCACGAAGCATGAAGCTCCCCTCCATGAAACAATGAAGCACAAATTTATGTCGGTTCATACCCACCACTACCACTGCCCACGACACCGCCATTGCTGCTGCTGCCCCATTGCCACTGCCACTGTGGTCTCCAGTTGGAATCCGACACTATGACCTGCAGTAAGGGACACTGGCTGCCCTTTGCAAAGATGTCAGCTGTGGCTTCATTTAGGGTAGGGAAGCTGCAGCCTCCATCTTTGCAAAGGGCAGCCAGTGTCCCTTACTGCAGGCTGTGGCTGCAGAGGCCACCACACCAGATGCCGATGGATGACAGCGGTGCCGGATGGTGGTAGCTGCTAAGGTATGAAGAGGAAGGGGGTGGGGATAGGCTGTGGGGGTGGGTGGCTGTAGAGGGGGTGGTTGCCTATTGGCCCATCAGTCAGCTGATCAGTGGGCCCATAGGCAGAATGGGAAAGCCATAGGAAGAGAAAGAATGTTAGCCTTCCCTCTCTTCATATGAGGGACAAAAAAATGGAGAAATATTCATCCCTTCGTATTAGTCGTGTTCTCTGGAACTGACAAATATGAAGGGATGAATATTTAATGAATCAGTGATTTTTTACGAATATCATGATCTATATACAAGTAACCACAATCATACAGAGGAAGGCTAATTTGTTTTAATGGTAAAGGGAAATTCACAAAGTTTTTTTTTGCCAGAATCCTGTTGATTATTATAGAAATGGCCTTTAATATTTTATTGAATGGGGAATCTTGAAAGAGGTTCTTTTTTCATTTTCATGTTTTTCATTGTTTCTCCAAGAGAGCTTCTGAAACACAAACAGTTCATATTAATGAAAGGGAACAGCATGAATGTCCAGCAGGTAGGAGTAAGAAATTAGAAACTGTAAGAGGGCTTGCTTCACAGTTCTTCCTTGTGGGTAAGATTACTGTGTGCTGCTGAGCTCCTAATGCCTTCCATCTTGGATTGTGCTGCCTGCCTATCTGCTTACTTCTATGTCTCCATTTTGAAGCTGTTGTATATTTGCCTTTTGCCTTCTTTTTTTGAAGTGAATTTTCACTCATTTCTTTGTTGTTGTCTGCCTGGTCTACCTGCTGCTACCTGATGGAGTCAAAGAAGAAAAGAAAGGGCATCAAATTGGGGGGAGAGGTCTCTCCACATCCTACCAGTTCCAGTTAGGGGGACTTTGTATTTTTTGCCTTTTATTTCTTGGTTTTTGGGAGGGTGCCCTGTGTGGCTTTCTTCTTCTTCTTCTTCTTCTTCTTCTTCTTCTTCTTCTTCTTCTTCTTCTTCTTCTTCTTCTTCTTCTTCTTCTTCTTCTTCTTCTTCTTCTTCTTCTTCTTCTTCTTCTTCTTCTTCTTCTTCTTCTTCTTCTTCTTCTTCTTCTTCTTCTTCTTCTTCTTCTTCTTCTTCTTCTTCTTCTTCTTCTTCTTCTTCTTCTTCTTCTTCTTCTTCTTCTTCTTCTTCTTCTTCTTCTTCTTCTTCTTCTTCTTCTTCTTCTTCTTCTTCTTCTTCTTCTTCTTCTTCTTCTTCTTCTTCTTCTTTGCAATTGGTTTCAATGTCCAGGGGTGCTTTTCCTGTTTGATTGGGTTTTTTTAAATGGTATTTGGTTAATTTACTGCGTATTTATTCTTATAAAAATGTATATTTTGATGGGGGTAGCATTTGTTCTCATACATGGATGACACCTTCGCAATTTGGAACCACGGTGAAGAAAAAAATGGAAGAATTTCTTAACCATCTCAATAGCAGCCACCCAAATATACAATTCACGGTGGAAAAAGAAATAGAGGGCCAACTCCCTTTCTTAGATGTTATGGTCATACACAAACCTAACCTCCTATTGGGACACAAGGTCTACAGAAAACCCACCCACACAGACCTACACAAAAACTCCAACCAACATCCACAACAAAAAAGCGAAATAATCAAAACACTGGCAGACCGTACAGATAGGAACTGTGAAACTCAGTTTCTCAGCACCAAACTCAAACACCTGAATTGGGCCCTACAGGCATATGGCTATTCCAAGAATGAAAACAAAAGACCCATCAAACTGAGAAAACAACACCAAACTGAAGAAGAAAAACAGCCCCCCACAAATAAAGTATTTCTGCCATATATCAAAGGGGTCACAGACTGCATGGGGAAACTTGAAAAAACACAATCTACAAACAGTATTCAGACCCACCACAAAAATATAACAAATGTTATGATCAGCAAAAGACAAAAGGGATCCCATCACCACTGCAGGAGTATACCAGATACCTTGCAGTTGCAGCCAGGTATATTTGGGGACCACAAAATGCAGCATCCACGCCAGAATCAAAGAACATGAAAGACACTGCAGACTAAAACAACTGGAAAAATCGGCAGTAGCTGAACATGCCCTGAAACAAGCTGGACATGAAAATACTGAAGTAATGGATAACACCAGCAATCATTAGTTTAGACTAAGCCATTGAAATCCACAAACACCCGCAGAGATTCAACAAAAAAAGGAGAAAGTTTGAAACTCAACAAAGCCTGGTTCCCAGCACTGAAAAGTACAGCCTATAAAAAAAGATCAATGAACTCAACCCAGTCACAAGGACTGGTGATCACTGCACACAAAAGACTAGCTAACGACACCCATCAATCACAGTGACAGATCATCTCCTCCCCCCATCACAACAATACACCCATAGCAGAAAACACCCTGTGTGGCATTCACCCCTCGTGCCCCTGCCTGACTCTCCAAACACAGAGCACACAAAGGCATCCTAATACTCCTTTTTATCCGCTGCCACCAGTTGATCAATAAATCAACATTAATTATGGAAGGATGAAGATGAAGGTCCAAACTTCACTGTCTTTTAAATAAAACTTGTTTATTGATTACAGATGTTTATTATTCATAGGTAACTTCTATTATCATCAATATCAACCTTCCATTTGTCATAACACTTCTTATTCACTCTTCACTCTAATCACATCTCAGATCTCCCAAATACCACACGCTATCTCCCTCTCCACTCTGACTCTGACTGACTGACCCTCTCTGACTCCGCCTCTTTATTACATATCTCTTGGCTCCGCCTCTTAGCAGCATTAGCCTGCAACATGAATTTGCATGACTATTTAACATAAATAGGGTGAACGCTACACCCTGATCACCATAATCACCCAATCTCCTGAAAAGAACAAAAACCTGATCCCACAGCTACAAATACTCTACAATCCCACACAGTACACCAGAACACAGAGTTCTAGCTCCTGTCCTCTGAAGATTCTGGCCACAGAGACTGGTGAAACATTAGGATGAAAAACCTCCAGAACATGGTCAAACAGCCCGAAAAACCCACAACGACCATCAAAGAAAGCTTTCTCCCCAGGATTCAGGATGTTCCACAATTTAAGAGCAATGAGGGACAAGCCATGTGTACTAGTTCAGCCTTTGGTGAATCACTGAACAATAGCAGCTCGATAATCTATTACCTGGTTAAACGATCCACTTCCTTTGCTCTGAGTGGCTGCATTTGCTGTCTTACCCTAGCCATGCTCTTGATCACTGTGCCAGGAAAATGCATTGTGGACATACCTTCTGCAAATCTACATTGTTCTGAACCTGCAACAATGGTCATAGGCAGGGTTGCAACAACTGCAAGCTACGGAGTCTCTATTTCCCATACTATAGTAGGAGTTTTAGGTTGATATGCTGCTAAATTATCTTGAGCATAACTTTTCAATGTGCCAGATATCTTCTGAAGACTGTCTGCCTCATCCAGATTGCTCCATGGAGTACAGTTATAGATCGGCCTCTAGAGAGACATACAGAGGAAAAGAAAGGAGGGTATTAATTTAAAAAATGCCATGTTAGAGAGACATTGCTACATCTTTGTCTTTGCCACATTCATCAACCTCATCTGTTGTCAAATACTCTTTCTCCTGAGCAACTATTTACATTAAAGTCTCATAGCATCTTGCATATCAGTCATTCCACTTTGCAATACAGATGGCCACCCTGCTAGATTTAAAAGCACATTATCCCTTCCAGGTTTCTCATCATCTGCTTTCTTCTAAAATCTCCCATGCATATGATTTTGCAATCACTGGGGAAAAACTGGAAATCAAATGTGGGTATATTAAGAGCTGGAGGATTTAGTGCCAAAATTTACTTAATACATTTCTTGTGATCTGTCAGTTTTTCCTTCTCCTTTCTTCCTCTCCCTCCTGCTTGGTCCTTCAATTTATTTGATGGTTTGGGGAATCTTTAATTTCCCCTCCCTCCAGTGATAGAAAAATAGACCTTTGCTCTATTGATTGAAGAAAAAAGTGACCACAATGTAGTCAGGATGACACATTGTTTGCATAAAAAGGATGTACTGGTTTCAGTCCCTTCTATCTGAAAATAAAAGGGCCTGAAAGAGCTGATGATTAGAATAACCCCAGCTGCCCAGTTTCTGATAGCCAGAATAAACAATACTGTGCAACTTGGACATTCCCACCTGGTAGTTTCATGTATCTCTACCTTAATGTATAGAGTTGCTACAAGTTGTTTCAAAATGTGAAGGAGTAGAAACACTTTCTCTAAAAAGGTTGGGAGAGACATTCAAATGAAGACCACCAGAAATGTGAACTGAAACACTTCACCTCTGACCTGAGTCTTCAGCCCATATTTTGAAGTTTCTTTTTAACAAATCATATGAATTACTAGTTCCTTTCTATTTGGCACTGCTTAGACTTCATCTTGAATACTGTGTCCCATTCTGGACACTGGACTTTAAAAAGGATGCAGACAAACAGAAGCAGTTCAGAAGAGGGTGACAAGAATGTTCCAGGACTGGATACCAAGCCCTGTGAGGAAATACTGAAAGAACTGGACACATTTATTATTTATATTGTTATTATTTAACTTACATGGCACACTACCCAAAGGTCTAGATCTTAACTGTTGGGTAGTTTCATATGGAAGGAGGCGGTCCTTCCATTGCCCAAGCCATTTAGGGCTTTATATGTCAAAACTGCCTCCAGACTATGGAATGCCCTCCCGACTCCCACTGGGATTTCCTCCACCTATCTTGAGAACTTAGGGAAGGTGTTATAGCAGTTTTCAAATACCTGAAAGGTTGTCATACAGAGGAGGACGAGGATCTGTTTGCAATCATTCAAGAGTGCAGGACAAGGAACAATGGGCTGAGGTCACAGGAAACCATATTTTGGATGAATAGCAGGAGAAACTAGAGCAGTAGAACAATGGAACCAATTGCCTTGGTGAGCTCCCCAATACTGAAGACATTCAAGTGAAAACTAGACAGCCATTAGTCATATACTCTAATTTGAATTCCTGCATTGAGCAGTGGGTTGGACTTGTTGATTTTATAAGGCCCCTTTCAACTCCATTATTCTATGCTTTTATGATTCTATGAATCATCCCTGTGCAGCTGGCTATGATTGTTAAAATGTCTATGTTTCTTCTGAAATCATAGAATCATAAAATTGGCAGGGGGCTGTAAGGCTATCGAGTCCAACCCCCTGCTTAATGCAGGAATCCAAATCAAAGCACATCTGACAGGTGGTTGTCCAATTTTCTCTTGAGTGCCTCCAGCATTGGAGCTCTCACCACATCCTGAGGTAATTAGTTCCAATCTACTTAGTGGTTTTATTTATAATCAAGGGGTTGCAGCGAGAAGTAGTCCTGAGCATGGGCAGCCCGGCAACCAAAGCATCACTCACTGGATGCTCAAGGAACCAATATTAAAGAGGGAAGGTGCTTGCCCTACTTGCCTTCCCTTATATTATTGTGGCCCTGCCAGCCACCCTTCTCCCTTTAAGCCTTCCATATGCCCGCGGCCATGTCACTGCTCCTGTCAGCCCCAAAGCTGGGCTCCAACTCTCCAGCCCTGCAGCACATAGCACCATTCTCCACCATCCCCACCTCTGTGGTGCCCAGCCTGATGAAGAATTAGATAAGGCTGAAAATATATAATAAGGGCTTCACCTACCCTTGCCTTTAGATTGTGTACAAGGAACACATTTTCTCTTTTGTATTGTACCCACATACACATAAGACCAAAGAGAGATTGGGGGGGGGGAGGGTAATGTGCAATCTGACTTCAAGACCCAGGGCTGTATGAGGGACTGTGCAGTCAGGACAGCAGTAGTTGCAGAGCTGGGCACTCTGCTTTATTTTCATTTTGTCCCCCTTTTCTTTCGCTCTTAAGAGAAAGCTCCTAGTACAATCACCAGGAAGAGACTGACAGACTTTAAAAGGGCAATGAATGAATGATTCCATTCATTTTTTTCATATTGGTCCAGAGACAGTGCATGTGCCAATTCACCACTCTCTGTCTCATGTGTATTACATGGCCACAAGGCCAATCAAGTCCCCTTCCTGCTTTCAATTTTAAATACAAGGATACTCAAAATCTAAACTACTGTATTTATCCATGTGGAATCCAGATATTGTTGAACTCTAACTCCCATCAGCCAACCTAGACAATCACAAGGGATGAGGGTAGCTGCACTACAGCAACGTCAGAAGGACCACAGTAAAGTGAACTTTCTTGTCATCATGTATACATGCCCAGTACCCCTATCTTCCATTCAATGGGAATGGTTACTGGCATTTTCACAGTGTACAAGGTTATATCTTGCATCTAAACTACGGGGTCTCCAGGAGATTTTTTTTAAAAAATTATCATCCTGATGACTTTAAACTCCCACTGAGATGATGCAAGACATTTATTAAGTTTCTGACAAGTTAATTATAAGGATGAAAAGAAGTCTTAGCTGCTGCTTTGAAGAGAATGACATTAAACAAATAAAGGATTGTGCATATATACCAGCCAGGAGAGAAAACTTTAACCCTAGGCAATTAGCAAGCCAAATTTCATATTTTTAAGCATAGGAGAAATAAGGATGTTTAAACCCAGCATTGGGAGGTGGTAAGAAGATGGTGAAAGGGTTTGTTTATGAAGTCATAAAGATTTGGAACCTATTTCAGTTTGCAATCACTTATATACCTACCTGGCCATAATAAGCCCTTTTGAAAACAGTGATATAACAGCAAGAAAAGATAAATAGGATTGTACTGTTTTCATGTAGATTTAGAAAGAATTCTTAAAACTTTGCCCAAATTGTAAGCATATTTCCCCTCTGAATATTAAACTATTTTATCTCAAAGAACTTATTCTCAAACATATTTTGATACATTTTGAGAGCTGAACACAACACACAAGCATTTAGAAATTATGAAATCCAGAGGAAAATAAAGTTCTAGCCAGGGCAGCAGCCCAAGAAACTTGGCTCAGATCAGGTCATATTAGAATCAGAAAGCCAACATTCCTAAAGCATTCCTTCGTTTTTAAGTCAGTGTATTGGATCCAGACTAATAGTTCACTCTTATGTGTCCGTATTCAGAAGTGTGATGTTTATGGGGAAAACTATGCAATCTTAACTCAAAGATGCATCAACTGTATGAAGCTTGGTTTAGGTATAAGCCTAAACCAGTACAAATGCCCTTAGGCCAATTATGATCTAATTTCAGAGATCTGCTAGGAATCCAATCTGATGGCAGAATGATGCTATCAGTTTAGGATCTGCAAGAAGAAGAGCCAAGAAAGAAAGTGGATAAAGAGTGGGCTGAGGGAAGAGCCAAATTACAGTGGGGTCTTGACTTAAGAACGGCTTGAGTTAAGAACATTTTGACTTAAGAACCACTCTCATAGGAAAATATTGACTTGACTTAAGTACTTAGATTTGAGTTAAGAACTAAAAAAACCCACGTGGGAGGCAGGGAAAGTGCAAAATGTGAACTTTCAGTTAACTGTTGGCCAGTGAAAAGGGTGCCTGTCTGCTTCCTCACTCCTCCCAGCGTTTAGAGAGTGGATTGGGAGACAATCTTCAGACTGCCTGGTACTGTACTGCCTGGACTGTATTTTCCCTGCCTTCCCTGAACCTTTCTTGACCTAAGAAAAAAAGAAACAAAATATCCCCCTCTAGTGGTCGAAGGCGGAATAGCAGCTTCCCATTAGTTTCTATGGACGGAAAAGAGCAGATACGGATTAAATGGTTTTCAATGCATTCCTATGGGAAATGCAGATTTGACTTGAGAACTTTTTGACTTGAGAACCGCCTTCCAATACGGATTAAGTTCTCAAGTCAAGACCCCACTGTACTCAAAATCTAAACTTCCTCTAGCCCATGGAGACATTCATTGTGTTAGGTCAGAACATGGACAGTCCAAAGCTTTTTACCCGATCACTAAGATGGTAGTTTTTAGGGTTCAACATAGATTCAGATGGCCTAGCATCAGGTCAAGTGTCTTTAGCTATGTTTACTAGTTAAGATTTCAGACCTACTGTTAGGATGATGTGTATACTGTATATGATGTGGTTGCAAAAAAAGGCAAATGCTATTTTAGGCTGCATTAACAGAAGTATAGTTTCAAAATCCTGCAAAGCACTAGTCCCCCTCTATTCAGCACTGGTTAGGCCTCCATAGTACTGTTTCTGGACTTTAAGAAGAATGTAAACAAACTGGAGCAAGATCAGAGGAGGGCAATGGAGATGATCAGGGGACTGGAAACAAAGCCCTATGAGGAAAGACTGAAAGAACTGGGCGTGTTTAGCCTTGAGAAAAGAAGACTGGGGGAAAATAGGATAGCACTTTTCAAATACTTGAAAGTGATAGGATCTATTATCATCAGTCATCTCAGAGTGCTACATCCTTGAAGTTTAAAATGCAATAATACAGAGGAGGGGTAGGATCTGTTCTTGATCACCCCAGAGTGTAGGACACATAATAATGGGCTCAAGCTATAGGAAGCTAGATTTAGGCTGAATATCAGGAAAAAACTTCTTAATTATTAGAGCAGTATGACAGTGGAACCAATTACCTTGGAAAATGGTGAATGCTGAAATGTTGGAGGCATTCAAGAGAAAACCATCCATCAGATCTGCTATTTGGATTCCTGCACTGAGCTGGTGGTTAGACTTTATGACCTTATAAGCCCATTCCAACTCAATTATTCTATGATTCACATACATCAATACACTTACTGGAAAGGCAGTGTACCACAGATGAAGGGATTATATATCTGGACTGGTATATAGATTGGGGTACCAGTTTTCAAACAGGAAGTATTCCAAGAAATTCAGGGATTCCCCAAAAGCTTATGAGAGGTTGCTCTAGGAAAAATACCTTGCTGATCACTGTAGATCTTTCTCTAAATTTTACAGCTGCTGCAGTGTACTAATCTTTTTTTTAAAAAATCATAGTCTAGGACTGACTAGGAACCTTCAGAGACTGCAGCCTGCATTGAAATTGATCCCCATGAAGATGCAAAACTCAGTTCCCAGTCCATCTGGGATCCACCATTTCATATTCTATTCATATGTTTTTCCCCTGCCCACAGGGATGCCATTGTCTCCTGACTTTATAGAAGAGATGCCAGCTTCCTCTAGTGAGCCAGAAAGTCCTAGATATCCATCCCCAAAGGGGTTTCTCACCACTCTGAACCTCATTGCCTTGGGAAGCAATCACCTACTTAGAATCATAGCTTCTTAATAAGCACATACAACACATAAATCAAGTTTCAAGAAAAACTTTCCTAGCCTGACCACAAATCCTTTTCAGGACCTAACTATACATAACATGCAGATAGAACATTATTAGACCAAACTGATGCTGGAGGAGACTCTTGAGAGTCCCCTGGACTGCAAAGAGAACAAACCTATCTGTTCTGAAGGAAATCAACCCCGAGTGCTCATTGGAAGGACAGATCCTGAAGCTGAGGCTCCCATACTTTTGCCATCTCATGAGAAGAGAAGACGCCGTTGGGAAAGAGTGATGGCGAGAGGAGAAGGGGATGACAGAGGACAAGATGGTTGGACAGTGTCATCAAAGTGACCAACATGAATTTGACCCAACTCCAAGAGGCAGTGGAAGACAGGAGGGCCTGGTGTGCTCTGGTCCATGGGGTCACAAAGAGTCAGACACGACTTAAAGACTAAGCAACAAAAATAAATTACAAGCAGCACATCATTAGCAGCAAATCTGCTGATATTCCACAGATGTGATTCAGGCAGATCTTCATGGCTTGGCAATCATATTTACAAACAAAGCATATGCTTTCTCTCCAATGGCTAATCAAGGAAGCAAGCTAGTTTATGAACTAATGGAGAGGATAAAAACTCTTGCTGGGGGAATCAGGCATTTGCACCACTGTGATAAGGTGGACATTCCAGGTATCCGTCATGCTTGTGGTGAGCTGCCAGGACCCTTTAAGATGGCTGAAAGTGAAAGTGAAAGAGGGAGAGAGGACAGCTACGGAAGGTGCAGCAGCCTAATGATGAACACCTGCTTGAGGCAGTGGAGCCAGATAAAAAGGAGTGCAAACAAGGCTTTAAGAGGGTGTTACTCAACAGAAGAACAGTAAGCAAAAGGGACCTGGGTTGATGCCTTGGAGGAGCTCCTGTCACCCAAGAGAGCCAGAAGAGCTGTGTGATGTTCCTCCACTCAAAGGATTACTGCTGACTGTTGGTGGAGCCTCTCTCCAGTTGTCATCCTGGATAGTCAAGGACTGGGGGAGAGAAGGGCTGGGCCGCCCTCTTTGAGCAGGACGAAATCTCATGTTGATGGACCTGAACTGTGGGGACCCTCAATGAAGATAATTCAGGATCCCACTGAGGGAGGGGGTGCCCAAGGATTGGTGTATGCCCTTCAACCTGCTTCTTCCAAGGTTGCAGGGATTCTACAAATCTGTAGTATAATGTAAATAAAGTGCTCATATGTTTAAACCCTAACATTGAGCCCATGGAGTTTGTGCCAGGGAACCTAGTTGTTGCCAGCTCTGTAGTACCAGAGGCTGGCCACACCCATACTGGCACCCAATCTGAGGCAAATGTGTCTATCCAGAAGCACTTCCACAGTGGTTATCCTGGGCTACTGAGATGTAAGAGGGGCTTATTTGCCAGCTTACAAACCAGCAGAACCAGCTCTTTGATCAGGTTCTTGCTGTCCTGCAACAGAATATATCCCTGATGTGGTCCCAAGCCGCCCTAAGGAGTGCTTAGCACTCGGTCAGAGAGTTCAATCACTGCAGATGGAGACAGCAGCCATGAAATTAAAAGACACCTGCTTCTTGGGAGGAAAGCAATGACAAACCTTGACAGCATGTTAAAAAGCAGAGACATCAACTTGCTGACAAAGGTCCACATAGTGAAAGCTATTGTTTTTTCAGTAGCGATGTATGGAAGTGAGAGCTGGACCATAAAGAAAGCTGACCACTGAAGAATTGATGCTTTTGAATTGTCGTGCTGGAGGAGGCTCTTGAGAGTCCCCTGGACTGCAAGGAGAACAAACCTATCTATTCTAAAGGAAGAGTCGGACACGACTAAACAACGACGAGAACTTAGAGATGTCTGCAGTCCAAGTGTGTGTGTCTGTACCACAAGCCTGAGAGGTGGGCATGTGGGTTAATAGGGTTTTTTTTTTCCTTTTTAAGTATTTATTTAAGAACAGGGATGGAGAATACAAAAAGTAAGGGGGAATAAGGAAAAGGGGAAAAGGGTTTGGGGGATAGGAGAACATAAAATATACCATCATCCGATTAATTCATATTACAAATACGAATCAACTTTTTGCTTTTTCACCGTTTGATTACCCTCCTGCTTTTATCTTATCATTTAATTTTAGTTTTATTCTATGTTACTCCAACACTGTCTGGTAACTGCTGCCATTTATACCGTACATCCCATCGTTCAGTTTCCTTTTGAATTAAACAGTCTTTCAGCCCATCTGACAGAATATCCATTTTTTCACTTCCCATATTTTCACCATAAGATTCTCTGGTTTCAGTATCTCTGCTTCCTTGAGATTTTTGACATAATGCTTTTTAATTTTGGAAGCTGCATAGGTCACTGGGTAACTCTCTATCCCATTTATGTTACCTGGAGTCATGCCTAATACAGACAGTTCTAAAGTTTGTACAGCTTCATTTAAGTTTTGTTTGGCATCTACTGTCCCCTCTTTCATCCCTTTCATCAAATCTTCTATTTTGCTAAGACTTTCATTCACTTGCTGAAACTCTGTTATTATTATCCTTTGCATATTTATCTGCCATTCCTTTTCTATTTCTTGTACCACTGTTCCAGAGCTTTGGGACTGAACAGAGCAAGTCTCCATTTGTTCTCTTGAATTTCTGGAGTCCATCTCAGGCTTTGGGGTTTGTATAGATAGTACTATACCCTTAACTACAATAATCACCCCTTAGATATCCTTCCACAGTTTCCACAATTTTGTCAACAATCCAAACCCCTCATCATAGACCTCCCCTTAGATCTCCCTCCAATCTTTATCCAAATATTATAATGTAAGATTAACTTTTAACCCAGCAGGTACAGAGTCAAATAGAACCGTGGCACAGTTTTTTTCTTCTTCTTCTCCCGAGTTCAGCAAGCTCTGTTATCAGACTAACACACAGTCCGCAATCCGACAAACAAAACAACAAAACAACAATCACCAAGTCTCAAACTGTCCACTAGTTGCCTTTGAAGCCTGTCTTGTGATCTTCATTAACCCCTCGATACGCCTTAGTCCAGTCGACCACGTCAGCTCCCTTCTTCTCCCAAGAACTACCAAATTCTATTATTTACAGTTCACAAAATCCAGGGAAAGGCGAAGAGAAACGTGTCCCAGCCAAACTGCATTCACCACACTCAAGTCTCTTAAAACCAGTCAGATGGTTTTACTATCTGGGATTCTTTTCCAGAAACATAAGATTTATTTTTCTGACTCACTCTCTCAGCTTTGGAATCAGCCTGGTGTTCACTTGGAGTTCACTTGGAGAAGCTTTAGTTTCGCTTTTAAGTCAGACAGATAAGATAAGCTCACCGCTGCTTTTCTTCTTTCAGCCAAGTATTTTCATTCTTATTTTCAGCTTAATGAGGCTGTTTCATAAATCAGAGGCTTTGGCTTACTTACTTGTTATATATTATTAGTTTATATTGATTGCTCTCCTCTCCCCCGGTAAAGGGTTCCTTGCGGCTCAGTGCCAAAAATGGCACCCGCTCCGGTCCGTGCACAGTGATTTCTTCAGAGGGAAGAAGTCCAGGTCTGCCTCCCTTTCTTCTCCTTCTGCCGCTCACCATCTGCTTTAGAGAGACTTCTCCTAGACTCTCCTTCGATCCCCATTTCGAAAGGGGGATCCCGGGCTGGACAGTTCCAGTTTTTTCCAGAGAGC
Organism: Pogona vitticeps; assembly: GCF_051106095.1. Lineage (NCBI taxonomy): Eukaryota > Metazoa > Chordata > Lepidosauria > Squamata > Agamidae > Pogona > Pogona vitticeps. The sequence continues at coordinate 12,465,064 of NC_135793.1, read as the reverse complement.
TTCTTCTCTAGAGTTACTGGCAGCACCGCAACAAAGCCCCGCCTCGGGGTTAATAGGGTTAAGAATGGGTATTAGTGGATACTGGCTCTGGATGGACTTTGGTTAGAGAGAAAAAAGGGAAGTATCGTCCAAAGTTTTGTTAGTGAAGTGCATATATGGGGATGTTAAGACATATGCCACTGCCTGAGCAATGGGTGCAGGTAGGCAAGAATACCAAGCATCTGAGGGATGGGCATTGTGTCCTAAGTAGCTCAGGAGTTTCTCCTTGGGTGTTACCTAAGAAGGAAATGGTGGTCTTTGCTGCTGAAGTAGGTCTAACCTGATTGGGGTATATGTCCCCAGATCAGGTCTGCCAATCACAGCAGTATGATCCCTATCTATCACAGGCCTTCACCTCAGCTCAACTGGAAGGGATGTGTGGTATGCAAATTTCCTCATTTGAAATGCATGATGGGCTCCTGTACACTATCAAGGATTCAGGAGGCTCAGCTGGTGGTATTTATTTTATTATTTATTTAAAATATTTTTACCCCACCTTTCTCCTCAAAAGGACCCAGAAACTGGTACTCCAGAATTGGAGACAGGTTGTCCTTAAAATAGCTCATGACCTCCTAGTGGCAGGCCACTTGTGAACAGAAAAAAATGTTGGTCTGGATTTTCTAGTGTTTCTATTGGGTTGAGGTGTACAAGGAGACAGCTCAATATTGCAGCACCTGCCCAGAATGCCAGTGGCTGCAGCCAAAAACCATTCCCGTGAGCCAACTGGTCCCCATGCTCTTTGTGGATTACCCCTTTAAGAGGATATCCTTGGATATACACAGTCCCCTGGAGAAATCAACTAGTGGCCATACCCACATTTTAGTTATCATAGATTTTACTACCTGCTACTCCAAGGCAGTACCCCTACATTCCACTTTTGTGAAAATATTGGCTAGGGAATTTGTCATCCTTTTCAATAGGGTATTACCAGGAGATATTGACAGATCAAGACACAAACTGCATGAGTCAGGTACTGCAACAAATGTGGGCCTCCTTGGCATAAGGCCGCAAAGGACCTCATTCTATCATCTACAGACTAACAGGCTGGTAGAAAGGTTCAATCAGATCCTAAAGGGTATGCTCTGTAAGTTAGTGCAGGAGAAACATCGCAAATAGCATTTTCTCTTGGCCTGGCTCATGTTTTTGATCCAAGAAGTCCCTCAGGCCACTACAGGCTTCTCTCCATTTGAATTACTGTATGGACAACAGCCCTGGGAGGTGTTAAATGAGATCAAAGACTGCTCAGAAGAGAGCCCTAACAACTTATGGTCCTTGGTACAATAGGTGCTGGACATGCAGGACCACCTTCCTCACCAAGGAAGCCCTGAGTAGAGCCCAATGAGCCCCAAAGTGTCACTGCAATGCTAAACTGAAGCCGCAGGAATTTCATCCTGGTCAGAAGGTGCTCCTCCTGCTCCTCGATACTGCTACAAAGCTCCTTGACCAGTGGCAGTGCCCTTTTGAGGTAGTCTGATGTGTGGGGCCCATGGACTATGAGATTCGTATGCCCAGCCAGCACAACCAACTCTTTTATGTCAACCTGTTGAGAGAGTGGAAGGATGGGAAGTAGTTTTGGGGGATGTAGAGGATGCTGTGCTAGGGCTTGAGATTGGCCTGGCATAGGGAAGGAGGACAAGTCTCCCTGTATGGCAGAGGGAGAGAGGACAAGTCTCCCTGTACAGCTGCCATTAAGTCCAGCTGCATGGGGATATTCGAATACAAATACCCCCATTTCTAATGTTTACCCAATTCCCTGGGTGGATGAGCTGTTAGAGATGGTGGGGCAAGTGTGCTTCCTCATATTGCTAGACCTCACAGAGGGGTATTAGCAAATACCACTGTGAGAGGAAGACAGAGAGAAAACAGCCTTCTAGACACCCAAGGGACTATGAATTTATATGCCCTTTGGCCTCCATGGCACTGCTGCAACCTTCCAACAACTGATGGACCAGGTTCTAGAACCTGTAAGAACCTTTGCATCAGCATATATTGATGACATTCTTTTCAGCTCACCTGGGAGTCCCACCTTCTGCACTTGAGGCAGGTTTGTTTGTTTATTTATGTATTTAACTTATATGCCACCCACTCTACCCAAAGGTCTCTGGGTGGTTTACAACAATTAAAATACAATAAAGATACACTAAAAAGATAAAACAATTAAATTACAAGTTCTTATAAGATCTTTGCTAAGCTGGGCTAACAGCAATCCTAGCTAAGTGTAAGTTAGCCCAAGGAAAAGTCCAGTGCTTGGGATTTGTGGTAGGGAGTGGTGAAATGTGGCTAGTAACTGATATGGTTGACAAGCTGTCCAAATGGCCATGGCCTTGCAACAATAAATAGGTCCAGCAGTTCTTGGGGTTGGCAAGGCATTATAGACAGTTTATCCCCCATTTTGGAACTATTGCTGCTCCCCTGACTGACCTGATTTGAAAGAGGGCCCCAAGACAAGTCAGGTGGGCCCCCCAGGAAAACCAGTAATTTCTTAGCCTAAAAGAGGCCCTATGTCAGGGCCCCAGTTCTTGGTTTCCTGGACTTCTCTCAACCATTTATATACCATGGGTTCATCTGAAGAAGATCTGGAATCTGAGGGGTTAATCATAGCTGAGGAAAATGCTGGGCAATTAGTGTCACAGACAGATGAATCGACACCAGATTCTCCTCCCCCACTAGCCAGAGTGAGAGATAAGCTTCGGCAGAGACTCACAACACGAAGGTCTGAGGCTCACATGAATGCTTTGCACAGGAACATCAGGTTGACCAGCCCTGAGTTTTAACAGGGTGGAATGTTTCTAGGAGTTAGATGATTGTTGCTGCTATATAATTTGTACCTAGAGGCTTGCATCCATGCTCCTGCTTGTCTTGAACCTTGCTCTATTGACCTTTGGCTTGTGGACTCTGACTTTTAACTATGGTTTGTGTTTTGGCTTTGACAATTTGGCATCTGTTTTGTATCCCCTGGACTTCTGACCCTGGACTGGCTTATTGGACTTTCTCCTCCTGAATCCCCAAGGAACGTGAGATTATATTACAAATAGATGTTTTGGAGAGGCCCTAGGTGCTGTTTTGGCACAACAGTGGGAGAAGGAACACCTGATTCTCTACCTCAGCTTATGCTCCACGAACAAAAGTAGGCAGCCATCAAGGGAGAGCCCATTGCTGTCTGTTCGGCCACTTACTTGCTGTGGTATTGCCTCTTGGGAGTACCTTTTACCCTGGTGGCAAACCTAGAGGCTTGGAAGCTTTCCAATGGCTTACTCACACCCTACAACCTTCTAAGTTCAAGTTCCAATACTGTAAAGGAAAAGCCCATAGTAATGCTGATTACTTGTCTCGGCTGGGAGGAGGAAGTGTAAATAAAGTGTCCATATGTTTAAATCCTGTAGTTGAGTGCATGAAGCTTGTGCCTGTGAACCCAGCCATCGTCAGCTCCACAGTGCTGGAGGCTGGCCAAGCCCACAACCACCTAAAGAATTTAAAACTATTGTCTTGGTCTCGGTTTGAGATAATTTGTCCATATCCCATTAATGGACTGATTGATTATAATATGTATGTCCCATTCTATTCCATGAGATCTCTGAGTAAGATATTACAAAAAAAATGTTAAGATAAGGAGAAGATTCTTATTTGCATACTTAGAGAATAATATATCCATTTGTGGATCACTTTGTGTTTCCTCTAGTGACTTCAAGCTTGCAGTTATGCCAGTCAGAGATTGTCCCATTAAAAACAACCGGATTTTCCACTTTCACAAGGGGTATGTGGGTTCCTCCTTGCATAAGCAGTGAGAACTGGGGAGCCATACACAGAACAGACCATTCGGAATTCAGTTGAGAACCAACAAGATACTGGCCTTTTAAAAAAAGGGAAACCACTTTAAAACTATTTAAGATCATTCTTAAGGGACGTGGTGGCGCAGAAGCCTGTGCTGCAGGGTCAGAAGACCAAGCAGTCGTAAGATTGAATCCATGCGACGGAGTGAGCGCCCGTTGCTTGTCCCAGCTCCCACCAACCTAGCGGTTCGAAAGCATGCAAATGCGAGTAGATAAATAGGTACCATCTCGGTGGGAAGGTAAACAGTGTTCCGTGTCTAAATCACACTGGCCATGTGACCACGGAAGATTGTCTTCGGACAAACGCTGGCTCTATGGCTTGAAGAGCGGGATGAGCGCCGCCCCCTAGAGTCGGACACGACTGGACAAAAATTGTCAAGGGGAACCTTTACCTTTACCTTTTAAGATCATTCACTTACAACAGAACTCCATAACCTAAGCCAAAGCATACCTTAGCTGCAGGACTGCTCTCCATGGTACTGAAACCAATTCCAAGCCCTAGGTTTGTAACTATGGCACTGAGTAATGGTACTCTGCTCCTGATCTACTGAGGTAAAGCCATCTTTCCTACACTGCTACCCATGATTTGTTGCCTATCCTGGGGGAACAGGGGTTTTTAAGTCCTTTCCTTTTGCTGTATTTTTTCTTTTCTTTTCTTTTTTTAAACGAACAATCACGCTCATAGTTTTCAGCCCCACCAGTGATTAATATAAATATTTATGCAAAGAGAGCAGTAAGTCTAATTAAAAAAATGTGTGTCTTTTTAAAGAACCTCGCTTCTTTAAAGTAATGTGCAACTCCATTATAAATGTCTGACATAATTCCACTCAAATGTACAGTTTATCAGAACTAGATATCTTTAGACCATTGCTATGGCTGTCTGATTAGAGCTTTCTTTTTCATCATACTGATTTTTTTTCTCCCTTTGGCAGATAAGATACGTATAATTCCATTCAAATGATGCTCTGTACCCGGCTCCCCTTTCAACATATTTTTATCCACCTGAAAAGAAAGAAACCATATGTGCAGTCTTAAACTCCAGCTACTTTCATGCACATTATTACCAGTACCACTGCCATTTTCTGTTACAAAGATGAGAATTTTACCAATGACAGTCTACTTTGCTTTATGAGACCATTATCCAAATTACCACATTTGCTTACATTATCCAGCATATCTCAAATATATCTTGAAAACCATCATTTGTGAATTTGTGATTCCCCTTCCTTCTTCTTTGCTTAACAATGTTGCGAAGTCAAGGTGACATTATGAGGTGGCTGCAAAGCAGAACTTCTGTGATCACCATTTAGGCAACATGAGACAGCTGCAAGTGAAGATGACCAAAGGCTGATGGAGCTCCCATACCTGGGAATAGAGGGATAAATCCAGCTTTTAGTCCCAATTGTAGTTATCTCATTGAATCAATGAGCTATGCGTAAGTATTTACTTAAATAGTCCTATTTATTTAATACCTCTACTTTCATTGGGACCAATGACCAAATTTAGTCATATATCCTCTCACAAAGACACTATAAGTTCTACCCATTTCATTTAGCAAAGTCATATGATTTTCCTGGAAATTCCAATAAGTCTTCCACCCATCAAAGTAGATGCATATGTTCACCTTTTGGTGAAACTAATATACCATTGGTAAAGAGTATTTTAGAAATGAAAATATATTCTTTGTTTACTTAGAATATTTCTGACCAACCTTTCCTGGTGCTCAAGGCACCTTTTTCAGTTTCAGTGGAATGTGCTGTTTGGTCTATGTTGCTCTTTGGTCTATGATGTTAACCAAAATATCACATCCCACTTCAGTGTCCTGTCATGCTGTCAACTCACTTCTGACCAAAGGTGACCATATTGCAGTTTTCACAGTATTTGGGATGTTCAAGGAGTGATTTACTATTGCGCAGGGGCCATGCTAATCTTCTCTGTATCGTTCCAATTTTAGTATATGTGCTGCCGAAGCGATTTACTATTGCTGCACTCCTCCTAAGAGTGTCTATGGCCAAGCAGGGATTTGAATTCAAATCTCTGGAGCCCTAGCTCTTTCCACTACACCACATTAGCTTTTTAACCAGCTTTATCAACCCAACTAATTTTGGAATTTCCGAGCAATAAAAGCAGATACATTTATGGAAAAGCTTAGTTGCAACACCTAATTGAAATTATAGATTGCTTAAATACCTTCTGTTATTCTTTTTGCCTATTGAATAAATACACAGGCATGCTAAGCTCTCCTCCTCCATTGCCACTTCCTTTGCCTTTACATATAGAGGGCAATGTGTCTGAAATGAAAGGCCTGTGCTACCTAAGGAGACTTTCCATAGGAATTGGGATCATGGGAAATGAGGGCTTCAATTCTTGTAGAAAACCTCTAAGATTTGTCTTTTGTCTTTAGACTGCTGCTGCCTACACAAAAAGAATGGGAGAACTGGAGATGGAGGGGCAAGGATACTGTATTTCCTTTCTTTGCACGTTCACGATAAATGCTTAAAAACAAGTGAAAATAACTTTAGTTTTTTTCAGTTGCATGTACAGATCAGACTTGTGTACAACCTGAATGTTCGTCCACTGTGGTTTAAGATTTTCAACCCAATATGCAGGTGTCAGATCTATTATCAATATCTCCTGCTATCTACAGGCATTTACTCAATGTACAAGGATGTTAATTTTTCTTATTGCTTCCAATCTTTGTTTCATATTTTATCTATCTAAATTCTAACACAAATAGCTCAGGCATCTACAATACTACTGCATCTACTTTGACAGCATGGCTATATTTTCCTTCCAATATTTGCAAAAAGCTATCCTTATCCCATCACTCTTTTTAAAACTCCTGTTCCAGGCACTCACTAAAAGTTGTTGTTGTTTGCAGCATTTTCTGTAGTTTGGGTTTCACTTTCAACTAATCAAGCTTGACTAAAATGGAAATAGCTCCAAAATCTGTATTCCTAACAGGAAGTAAAACAGAACGAGAGAAGAAAGCATTGCTGCAAGAGGAATACAAATGCTACGTTTATTGATGCAAGAGAGGAGACTATGATGAAGTTGTTTAATGTACTATGCAAAGCAGTAGAACAGTTAGTTTAATATATTTAACTGGGAGAGTTAGAACACAGCTCAGAAGTGCATTTATAATTAAACCCAATGGTCTTAGCCATTTTATTGCTTACCCCAACCCCCCTTAGCTGCAATTGTTTGTGTAGACATAATTCTCCTGGATTATTTGTTTTGTTCCCATGTTTACTTCTGGCCAATTCAGGAAGACAGAAAAACTGAAGTTGCCTAAATAAAGGAAGACCATGAGTTCAAACATGAAGTCCAGCGGGCTGAGTCCATAGCTTCTCCATTTGTATGACTGCTTATGAAGCAAAGTTGGACAATTAGAATGAAGTTAATGAGGTTCTTTCACCCCAAGAGTTAGCACATTATGTTGATAGACAAAACTAGCTTACTTTCAAGGTATTGGTAAGAACAGGAACCATAAAATGGTATCAGATTCCTTCTTCCTATTATAAAGAGAGCTTTGCTTCCTTCCACAGCCGACTGAGCATGACCAGGCTTTTTCAGTCAACAGCTTTCAATGATCAAAAAAGGAAAGGGGAGGGGAAGAGCCATCTGACATTTCATTGTCACATTCATCAGTACTGAGGTTGACCCAATTGTCTCCACATTCTGTAAGATCTGCTGCTCTTCATTAGGATTCGTTCCAGGCTAGGACATAGGCAGCTGCTCAAGATAAAGACCAGGAAGCACCAAATGTGCACAGAACAACAGAGAACAGATTCAGAAGGAATCAGAACCAAGAACAGGCCAATGGTTGTATGAATAGGACAAATAAGAGTCCGAGCCCAGCAACAAGCTGAACAATGCACAGACACTGCCAGTAAGACTATGACCAAAATCATATTTTTGTTAGTGCAAGGTGCCACTGCTAATTGCAGCTAATTGACAAGGTGGTGGAACATGTTACTGTTGCATACCTGGTCACACACCCAGTTTCAGACAGTGGTTCCCAACCTTGGTGTCATAGACCAGTCCAATTGTTCCCAGAAGCCTTCACTATCAGCTCTGCTGGCCAGGGTTTCTGGGAGTTGCAATCAAAGAACACCTGGGTTACCCAAGGCTGGGAATCTGGTCTAAGATGTCCCAGAAAGCTTCGTTGTTGAATGAGCTTCATTGCCTCAGTTTCCAACATCCTGGTATGAAAATCCTCTTGTGTAGCTACAAATGGGTAACTTGACGTTGTGCAAGTGGTTGCAAAATTCATACCAAGCATGTCCATGGGGCAGTTGCACAACTACTTGCACAATTGAGCAGGCAATGTGCCTGGCCATTGCTTCCTACAAGGTGACATAAGTGTAACTTCACTTTACACAAAATACAATAGGATTTCAGCTTTTAACTTCATCCCGAAATGCAATGTCTGAGTAGGAGATCTAGCAGCATCCAGCTGTTTACTACTAGAAAAAAAATCTTATTTATTTATTTATTGGACTTATATATCGTCCCATAGCGCTACAAGCACTCTCCAGGCAGTTTACAATTTAATTATACAGGCTACACATTGCCCCCCCCCCCCAGCAAGCTGGGTACTCATTTTACCGACCTCAGAAGGATAGAAGGCTGAGTCAACCTTGAGCCGGCTACCTGGGATTTGAACCCCAGGTCGTGAGCACAGTTTTAGCTGCAGTACAGTGTTTTAACCACTGCGCCATGAGGCTCTTCATGTTTACTCTGTGGCATCAGCATGCCAGTTTCTTGTCACCTTCTACAACAACCTCATGAAACCATTTTCTAGACTTTCTGGCATAATGAATCAGTCTTGTGAATGACTGCACTGACATACTTGAAGATCACAATTCAGTGCAACCTACTTTTCAAGAAATGAATTGAGACCACGTTTATTGGGCCTATCATACCTCAGTGGTATGATAATAGTTTTTACTTGCCCCCAAAATGGTTGTTGTATTTCTTTATATTTTTTATATACTGCATATATATGGTATATTTATATATACTTTGTCTCTCTCTCTCTCTCTCTCTCTCTCTCTCTCTCTCTCTCTCTCTCTCTCTCTCTCTCTCTCTCTGTGTGTGTGTGTGTGTGTGTGTGTGTGTGTGTGTGTGTGTGTGTGTGTGTGTGTGTGTGTAAAATATTTATACTTTGACTTTATGTATTTGATTTATACACTACCTTTCTTTCCAGCTTGGGATTCAAGAAACCCCTATGGGTGTTGGAATTTAAAAGTCAGAAATAAAAACACAAATGCTACCGTATGAAAACACAGACTATACTATAAAAGTGCAATTGAATTAAAGGGACTGGAAACAGAAAACACCAGCTCTTTTTCCAAAGCCTTCTCCTTGAATATGTAACCAGTGTGATGAAGCAGTTACAGGGATGGGCAGGGATTTCAAAGATTCAGGTTTAAATTTTTACTGAGCCATTAAATTCCTTTGTTGATTTTGGGACAGTTACTGTCTCTCACCCTGACTTCCACTTCAGGAGCATTCTAAGCTGAATAGCTAAGTAATTTAAGGTATCTGAAGGCAGAGCCATAGTTTGGGAGTATGATTCCTTTAGAGGGGCTTGACTTGATGATCCAGAGGGTCCCTTATAGCTCTCCAGTTCTAAGATTACTATTAATATAATGATAAAGTAGAAAGGGATGTAGAGGAAAAACAAATAGAGATGGTATATGGTCTGTGCAGAGTTTAGAAAGAACTACTTACAAAACTGTCAAAACACTCCCCGGTATCATTTGGAGCTCACATCCAGAAATACCTAAACAAAAAAGAGCCACTACTGGAGACACTATTGTGAATATTATAAGAACACAAGGGACTTGGTATGAAAGATCCTTTTAGGCCAATATCTGATTTCCAGCAGTGACCAGAATGATGCCTTTAGAAAGCATGGAAGCAGAAAAAAGCTGTCAAGATTCACTTCCTGCTACTGGCCTATTTGCAGAAGCTCCATTTGTCTCATTCGGCCCCCGAAATGTATTGCAACAAGGATTTCATTCAAAGCAAGCTATAACAACTCTATGTTGAGTGAGTCCAGTATTAAATTCCACTCCTTCCTTCTTCCTGACTGGCTATCTTCCTTTATGACTTTCTTCTCACAGATCTAATACCTTATTCTACAGGCTTAATTAAAACAGTTGTGCAATAAAAAAAGGTAATTATTAATTATTTCACTTCATTTCTCCACATCCCATCCTATAGTCAGACTTTTACAATTTTTTAAAAACATTTAATGGCTTAGAGGTCCATTGTGGACTTCCTGAAGGAGAAGCAAACCTGTGCCAACTCTTAGCATAAGCCTCAGTAATGCTCAGTCACTTAGAACTTCTCCATCTGGGTTTTTATCCATCTAGAGAAAATGTATTTTCCAACTTAGTGAAGAGTCAAATGTTTAAGATATATTATTATTATAATAATAACAGTTTTCAAGCCTGCAAAAAAGAAAAGAAAATTATCCATCTATAAATATAATCAAACACCTGATCTGATAACAGGACTTCATGATAAGGAAAATACTTCTTTGGCTTACCATTTCCAGAATCCTACTGTTCTATGCCAGATAAGGAATTTGTAATAACTTTTTTAAAAGACACTTTTCATATTTCTAACCAGAAAAAAAAGCCATCCAGAAGCAGAAAGGGTAGACTTGAAGAGTAGATTTACGTAAACACTGCCATATTATGTACATGTATGTTTGCAAATTAACAAATGTTGCCAAATGATGGAGGTGCCTCTAAAAGGCTAAAACAGCTGTACTTGGAAAAACCCCTCCAATATAGTTTACTGAAACTGTTCAGTCGTTCACCACTTTCACTTAGCCACATTCCTATTATGGGTGTGTTTCATATTCAGAATGTATTCATATAGCAAAGTAAAGCAGGAGTTTTTGTCAGTTTCAAGATTGATCTGAAGCAAAACAAAGAATCCAAAAACGGGACTTAAATTGAATCAGATCTCTTTTGACTGCTGAGTATTGCTTCCAGGATTTAGGTTTTTTTAAAAAAAAGCTGGTGAAGAAAATGAGTCTCATTCAGACTCACGTAGACAATAAAAATAAATTTCAACAGAACCAGGAAGCCTAAAGTAGAAGCAGATGAAAAGGCCAAGCTCTTCTGGAAACTCCAGTCACAGAACTCAGCAAAGGTTCAGATAAACCAGGTAAATTCCCCTGCCCTCATGATTATTCACCTTTTTATGTCTTGGCAAGGCAGGGAAGTTCATTAGAGATTAGTTGCATCACTTTCCATTTCAGTAGGGTGGGTATGCATTGAAGTTTGTTTTTGTTTTAGGCAGCTGTAGATCTCTTTTTGCACCGCAGTTTAGAATCCAAACAACTGAGTGTCTCTGTGTGTGAATGTGCCATGGATCTCTTGAGTCTCTTGGGAGAAGGGTAGCATTATGAACAGGACCTGAGCTATCACCCAGGCTCTATTTTGTGACACGCAAGGCATCAACTCAATGCTCTGTCCACTGAGGCAATAAAGCTTCCCCTATCCTGGGTAGCATAACTGGAGAACAAGCCGGAACCAATGTAAATATTGAAAGCAGTTCTACAACTCCATTAGACATTCTTGCTAAAAAAATTTATATTGAGACAGGTAACCTTCTTCTACTCCTTCACTTATAGGACAGCCAATGGCCAGCCCAATTGGAGTATTCACTTGTAAAGTGTAGTGACACAGCTTAACATATGGGGAAATTTCCAACAGACTTCAAAAAGCACATATTAGAGATGGGATGGGGAGAAGTCCAAAAGAAGAGAGTAATGTGAGAATATTCAGATTAATGTTTGAAAATGCATTCCAAATGTGCCAGTTTAGGCACTGCAGCATGGCAGTCAAATACAGTATTATTTTTATTAGTGTTTAATAGATGTTTTAGAGAAGACAAATAGAGCTACATTTGGACTCTGCTTGAACTAGCTATTATACTAGCTGCTTTCTCCATTCCAGATTATTTTGAATCCTCTTTAAAGACGTCAAACTGTTTTGGAATTCTAGACTGGAAGCTTCAAATAAACAAAGACGCTGCCAGTCCCTTTCTGGAATAGGGCTTGTGTTAGTCTACAGTGCAACTGGTGTTCATCTACTGAAGTGCTTTAATGAAGTGCTCATCTACTGATAGTGGATGTCACAGTCCTTTGGAAGATGAGCACTTCTTTAAAGCAAACACATGCCCTTGATGAAACCCAGTTCAAGGCCACCAACTCTGTTATTCAGCACGATTGTAAACCAAATTCTACTAATAAGCCACTCTGTTCAGTCAAGTCTACTCCGTCTTCAAGTTATCTTAACTCACTGAGTTATGCAGCCAGCTGCATTTAATATTCTTCTCTTGAAATGCTATTCACTTCCATCACTACTTTTCCTCCTAATTCAACCTATTTTTAAAAACTCATAATTGATTGTGTGCTGTTTTCTAATAGCCAACAATAGCAAGTAAGTTTTATTAGGCAAAAATAATAAATTAATAAGCGATTAAAGTAAACCTAATTTGTTAGTGTGACATGTGTGTAAAACAGGAAATGGAATGTGACTATTATTGTGAATCACTGTACAGTTAATTAACAGCGACTTATTGGATTTATGCTAGCAGTCTAAAAGTGGTGCTGCTACCATGCAAATATTTGGATTTTCTGAAAGAAACACGTGCCCCATTTTGAAAATAATTGTTTTTAAAATGTAAAGTCATGGGTTTAAACAGTTATGGACTGTGGCTGATGTTATCTGTTATACCCTCCAAATACACGTTTGAAGTCATACATGTTCTGACAATATACATGATTAAGAAATCTTCAGATAATAGCAATCAATGTTGTTTAACATAGATTGGACTCACTAAATGACACATTCACACTCAATAGGGGAATTTTATTGGGCACATAAGAATTATAAATGTTTGTATTGGGTTTAAGAAAGATTATGGGAGAGATACATAAATGGCAAACAGTATGTTTCTAAATCAAGTGACCAGATAGTAAAATCCATTTGCTTCGGAAACATTCAAGGGAAATGGTTATTCTGGGTTTTTCGGGCTCTTTGGCCGTGTTCTGAAGGTTGTTCTTCCTGACGTTTCGCCAATCTCTGTGGCCGGCATCTTCAGAGGACAGCAACCTGTACTCTGGTGTAGTTGGCTTGGGAGTGCAGTATTTATGGCTGTGAGATAGGCTTTTGTCTTTTCCTGTAGATGGGTGATTAGTGTGTATTGCTGTGCTAAGGGGAAGAGATTATCTGTTCCTGTGGTTGATGGGTGTCATTAGCTGGTCTTTTGTGTGTAGTGATCCCCTGTCCTTGTGGGTGGGTAGAGTTCATTGACCTTTTGCACGTAGTATGTTTGATAGCTGGGAGCCAAGTTTTGTTGAGCTTCATACTTTCCTCTTTTTTGTTGAAACTGTGCTTGTGCTTGTGGATTCCAACAACAATCACGGCCACAGAGACTGGCGAAACGTCAGGAAGAACAACCTTCAGAACATGGCCAAAGAGCCCAAAAAACCCAGAACAACCATTAAATCCCGGCCGCGAAAGCCTTCATGAATATATTAAAGGGAAATATTCACCAAAAAGAAGCAAACACACAAGGCTGGGTGGGTTCCAAGATCCAGGGTGCGATTACAAGACCTGGATAAATTAAAGAGGGCTGGATCAAAGTATAAGAGATAACAGGGATTGAGACTATTCCAGCAAATTGGGGTGCAGAGATTGCTACAAGGATAAGAAGGGGGGAAAGTAGGGATTTTTTCCTAAGCAATGCACACACATACCAAAGAAAAGGAGAAAAGAAGGGAAAGCAGCCATTGTGTAAAGAAAACAACCTCCAGAAATGTATCAGATAATTGCTTGTCTCATTAAACTGCCTCAGAGAGAAAGTGGGGGGTTCTGTACTTCTTCCAGGAAAAAATCAAGGGAAGGAAATTGGTACAGAGACCCCAAAAGAGGACAAGATACTAAGCCAATATATCATGAATTCAGGGGGGAAAAGATGAGATTGTAAATTACTTTGGCTAAATCCTAGACTCTGGATGGTTGAGATAGATATTCTGCATAGGCTACATCTCAGGGTGGAATCCAGTCTTTAGTTAATTCAATTCAAGTGAAAGTATAGAGCAGAAGTTAACATTTTTAATAAGATTTTTCAAGTGATGGTGCTCCCCTGTCAGTTTGGTCAAATAGTGTCTGCCTATTCCTTCTCAGCGAGATTCAACCTGCTTTTAGTCTTACACAGATGGATAATTCTTGCTGATCTTCTTTTGCAAAGGACAGAAAGACATTAAAAAACAATGGTAATGGCTAAGTGGTCCACCTTGCTTCTCAGGATATTACGGCAAATTTTTGTATAAGAAAAAGTCTGAGCGCTGTGGATTGGACTGATTACTCACCTGAGCTTCAAAGGGGAGTGGATGTTGTGGTTGTAGCAAAGGAGTAGATTCATGCTATAAGCACATTTTCATCTGAGGTTCATTTGAGAACCAGTGAAATTTAGTTTCAGCCTGTGATTTTAATCTTTTCCTGTGACTAGACATAAAAAATCTAGGTAAAGCAGCAACTCTGTGTAAGGTGTGTACATGTTTGGCCTGGATAAGGTGAAGAACCAGAGAGAGAGTTAGGACACAAAGATGGAGACCGATAGAACCAGAGGAACTATGGGACTTTGTATTTCTGACTGTAAGCCCTCATAGTAAGAAATGCAACTATTGAACTGTGAATTTGAACTATGCATTCAGTAAGTTGACAAAAACATCTGCTGCTGAGGGAGTAGAGCAAAGGGGATTAAGAAGACCCTGGTACGAGGATCCTCCTGAGCAAGCAGATTCCATACCTGTTCACTAAGTGATGGAAGACCCACTAAGTGCATTCCATACTTCACAATAGGTGATAAGGACCATATATCTAGAGGGAAACAAATAAACATCTAATGTGCATGCCCAGCTAGCAACCTGCCTAAAAGGAACATAAAAAGAGGGGTCTGGGCAACCATAATTTGTCTGATGAGACCAAAAGGCCTTTGGAACTAACTACTTTCTTTGAAAATTAGATAAAGCAAATAAAGAATTCTCTCTTTGGTGAGTATGTATGTGGTGTGAATGTGCTGAATGTATAAAACCCCTTTATTTAGAATTGTAATCAATAGGTAATAAGGTATATTCATTTTGCATTTATAAATGTGTCTTGTGTGGTCCTTCTTGGGATACAAAAGCTCTCATGGTCACCCTTTTGTGACATCTGTACACTACACATACTTTTAGTTAGGCATCCTTCAGTCTCGAAAGACTATGGTAACATGCTCTGTATTGAGGACTGAGAAGGCTTTACAGGTGTAAGTCTTTGAAGACAGATGTACAAAACTAGCCAGATTGATAAAGCTAGATCAGTCTGTACATTCTCAGGTATATAGGGATTACTATCTTCTTCACTGATCAGCAGTGATGATCTTAACCAAGGATTCAGACAAAGTATTTCCCCAATCCACTGACATCTGTTGGTAGTTCTTTTGGTAATTTGAAGAGATCATGGAAAGCACATCGCTAAATTTAATGATGGTCTCCCTGAACATTATTTTGTGTCTGTCTCCACTTAGTGAATCTCGGGGTCAAATATGTATCTCTGACCTGCTTGCATTCACTCCCCTGGGTTTGCTGCTACTTGATTGCAGCTAATAGAACAGAACCATCTCTTGAAAACCAAGCCCTATGAGAAACACCTGAGCAAAGCAAAAAGGTGAAGAGGAAAGGGGGAAATCAGATTGCTGGCCACCTTTTATTTATAGCCTTGGGTCATAAATTCCAAATCACTGGCTCTTGCAGACAGCAAACTACAATTATCTCCATCCAAGAAGCTGTGCCTGGTCCCCAACAGCAGCCATGAAACTTTTGGGACTTTAATATAAACATATTATTTTGAAGCGACCGATGAGAAGTTGGTGCAAATCCTGAGGAAGGTGAATTATCATCAAAAGCTTGCTCTACTCTTTTGGTTTTGGTTGTATTTTCTTAATGGTCCAATAAAAAGTATCACATATCCCAGCATTTGTATTGTTCTGAGGATCATGCGATCTTGTCCTGATTTTTTTGAGCATGTTGGATAGAGTACGGTTTATTGCTATGGTCCTTAGACCAATCACACAGGGGAAAAACCTAGACCTTTTCAATTTTCAAAGTTCCAAATGCTTTGTGAAAACATTTGATATTAAAAGACAATTTAAAATCTCGTATCTAGTTACCCTAAAATTTCCAGCATTCCAGGTACTTCATAAAGACATTTGACATTAAAAGACAATTTGGGTAGGTGTAGCCTGGAGAACTAAAGACTGACAGCCATTTTCCAATTACTGAAGAGCTATTACGTCAAATATGGAGCAAACATGTTTTCTGTTACTTCGGGAGTTGGTGAGTGCTCCAACACTGGAAGCATTCAATAAAAACTTAGATAATCACCTGGCAGATGTGCTTTGATTGTATTGCTGCATTGAGCCAGGGGTTGGACTTCAATGGCCTTGTAGACCCCTTCCAACTTCACTTTTCTATGATTCTATGATTCTATGCAACACCCGGGATCTGCAAAGCCAGTGGGTGGGGGACACATTCAAGCTCTGGACCAACCCTGCTCATACAGTTCATGTGATGACCACATCACAGTTGATGTAGAGAGGAAATGAGGCAAAACAAAATAGTTTATTAGGGTTAGACTACCCATATATGCTGGCATATGCTGGCACCCAATGTGGAGTAGTGGATAGAGTAATGGACTAGGACCCAAGAGACCATGGGTCTGCCATGGAAACTCACAGTGAGGGTGGAAGTGGTAAAACCATTCCTTAAATACCTCACTGTGAGCCAGTTGCAGCTTGCTGGCAAAGCGGTCAGCCTCCTATGGAAGGAGAAATGCTCTCCCCATTCCAAACACCTAGGCCCATGGAGAAGAGCAGGGGCCAGACACACCCCTCAGAGGGGGAAGGTTCTCTGGCTGGGCTAGAAATAGGAGGGGGAGATGAGAGCTCGGGGAGGAAGAACATGCTGACACTTAGCAGGATGCCCTGGAATTCCTCACTGATGAAAATAAAGCCTCATTACCAGGAGAGGAGCTGGGAGGGAGCCAGAAGTCCTTGCCAACCTGGGAAGGCTGATAATGTGGTGTCCAAACCTTGAGAGGGTAAGCAAGAAGGCTGGGAAGGAGAGTCGGTGGCCTTAGCTCCTGTCCTTCCCCAGTTGCTTAAGCTGACTCCCAGGACTAGAGCGAAGAGAGGAGGGGCTCCTGCCTGCCCTAATTGAACAGTTTTCTCTATGGGGACATTTCTGCTTTACTGACCAGGGAGTGAAGTAACTCCTGGCTGGCTAGGGGACTACGTTGCTGGGACTAAGGTCAGAGGCTCAAGGGTATTGAGGCTCCCTGGACAATTCTGCTGTTGCCCAGAGGGGCTTGGTGCTGCAAGGAACCCCAGCACCCTCACACCCTACAGGGGCTGTCTCTGCAAGAAGTTGTGTTTATGCATCATCTTTCCACCCTTCTTTGTTCCCAATAAAGTCCTAATGCTTACTGCCTCATCATGGAGGGAGCAGCAGGGGTCGCTCACACTCGCCTACCTTGAAAACTCTATTAAGGCAGTTCTGACCTGAGGGCACATAACAACACACACACACACACACACACACACACACACACACACACACACACACACACACACACACACACATGTAAATTACATAGCAAATACTTTTGTTGTTGTTGTTCTTGTTGCTATTGTTTAATGGCATGAAGGATGACTAGGCTCAGTACCACGGGAAAGGGGGCAGAATCTGTTCCTCTCTACCTAAAATGTCTCTTCCAGCTCTGATACACACTCCAAATAACAGTGATTAACAGAAAAAAGTCCCCAATGTGTGTAAATAACAGCTGCCCCCAAGGGAGAATGTTTTAGAATGTATTGCAGAATGGGAAGGAAAGAATAAACTGATTATTTTAGAGTGAACAAAATCTAGATAGGTAACAAGATTCATTTTAGGGTGTGACTGTACAGTGAGGGAACTCTGCATTCATTCACTGTGAAATCCCATCAGGCCGCATAAGAATTACAAGTGGCTTAAATCAAACTGCTTGCAATTCTAATTATAGCCCTGCAGGTGGCACTGTTAAAAGAACTGCTTTAATAGGCAAAAAGACAGACTTTTTCTTGTTTCATGATCAGCTTCTGACACCTTTGCTTAGCTGTTAAAAAAGAAATAAAAGAAATAAAATAATAGGATTGTTGCCCAGGAGGAAAAGCTTTTTTTTAAAAAGGAGATTCTTCAGAGAGAAGGTTTGCTGGGCAGAGTGTGTGATGGTGGTGCCCTTTGTATATATATGCTTGCACCTTAATGAGGTAAGAGATCAGGTGGAAGGTGGGAAAGTGCTTTGAATGCATGTGTGCATACCTTGTCTTCCCTTTCTGCATTAGTTCAACATTTTAAATAAAGGAAGGTTCCCTCGGGGAGAGCCAAAGATACGGATTGGGGAGAGGGACTCCAAGCTGATTAGCATTTCCGACTGCATTGTCTGATCAATGGGGAAAAATACATATCAGACCCCAAATCTATAGTGTTTTCTTCTCTCTCTCTTTTTACAATTTTTGCTACTGTGGTTGGCCCCTTAGTAAGCATAATGCATAGCTGACCTCTGAAGGGACTCAGAAGAATCAGGAACAGACCTAGCATCTCTGTGTTACTAAAATGAAGGTTAAACCAGCCTTTTCCAAACCAAGGCTTTTCAGATGGGAGACTACAACTCCCATCATCGCTTGCTCATGCCAACTGATGAAATGATGAGAGTTACCCCAAGCAGGTATCTTCCAATATACGTTACATCACCTCTTCATCCATTAGGCATGATAGCTTGTGGATGAGGGAACTTTTACCAGAACGGCACTGGTAACTTTTCTGTCATTTCTTCTCTTTTACAATGCCTTCTGATGTCATTCCAGGACAAGGGGGATAGCCGCGGAAGTACAGCTGGGTGAGATTGGGAGAAAATTTGATGAAGTGGCTATATTTTTCTAGGCAATCACAAACAAAAGAAGGATATCAGAAATTCTCAGAAAAAAAATTCTCCAGTGAAATTTTGTCACAGTTCTTGTCCTAAATGACACTCAAAATCCACAAAAACATCAGATTGCTGGACTGGCAACTATAAATGTTATGGTGCATCAGTCAGTCAGCTTTGCCTGAATCAGCCTCTCCTGCTTGCTTCCATCATGCTGCAAAGACTGTGTCAGTTTATGAGGTTGTGCCTACTCAGTTTGTTTCTCAGTGGAAGCATTCAGCATACCTTGTGCCACAAATGCCACAAAGAGACCACAAAACTATTTAAAAGCAGGCCTTCTTCTTCCACTTACGTATTAGCATTCTATTCCTAAACACTTCCTTTCTCCAATATTACCTTAGATTAATTGGCAATGTATAAATGATGTTGCAGAGTTGACAATGGTAACCATGGCAGCCTTTCTACTATCTGCACAACAAATATGTAATTCATTCCTCAAGAAAACATAATTAGAGCGGAATGTAATACAGTCCCTTAAAGCATCACTATGCTAAATCTCTTTTGGAGTGGCATTCCTACAGGTTAGCTGACTTTCAGGCTGATGCCATGAAGTTGGTTTTATTTTATTCTACAGCCAAAAGATGGCACTGTGGCATCGGTTATGCATCACACATTCACACAGGGAACTCTGCTCAAACTGTGACACACTACAACAGTTGGCGCCTAAGCAAACGTAACTGTGCATTGTTCACCATTTTGCTTAGCTGTTCCCCAATATCAGGAGACCCCATATAGAGACATGTGGTAATCAAAGAAGCAACTTCAAAAATAACCATTTTATGTAACTGTGGAAATAGCAAAGAAGGAAGAAATAGGTAGTCTTAAATGAAAGGTTCCTGTATTCATTTCTCTGATGATATCTCCACAATCCGACAGCTCCCTTCCAAACTAAATGTGAGTTTTGTCTCAAACAGAAGCCATATTCAGTATTTTTGAAGTCTGATAGAACTGGTCTTATCTGCACTTCCTGGAATAATGTAAAAATTGGAACATGGTTATGTACCTGTTTTCTGCCCTTCCCAAATGTTCCAATGCAGAACAGCATATCAGAATATATCTAGAAGTATGTGCTTTGGGAGAAAATACATTTAGAGATTTGCATTTAAATGCAAATGTTCATGCAGCATAGTGTGGAAACAAGACAGAACAGAGATATGAGTAAAAGAGGGCAAGCCTATAAGTCATTGCTGCCTCAGGCAGAGCAATGGATACTATCATCACCCACTGCTCAAGTCAAGTAAAAATTCATACTTCTCCAAGTGAGCCAAATTATTTTAATACATGAGAATATGTCCTTCATTATAGAGAGCCAGTTAAAGTGGTCAAGAAGTTCTAAATATAAGCCTTTTAAAAGCAATTAGTGGCAATTGAAGAAAATACAGTGTTGGATTAGACAGTTCTATAGATGAAGGCCAGAGAACATCAGGGGTCCAGATGTTATTTCCCATAAGCCCTGGACAACACAAAAAATAGTGAGAGATCATGGGAGTTGTAGTCCAATGAAATCTGGAGATCCAGCAAGGGACCTTAAGTAGGGCTCTCCTTAGAGAGCCTCTTCTCAAAATAAAATACACTGTAAATGTATCTAAAAAAATTGTTCCTTCCCTGCTTCAAATTGTTCACACCCTTTGAAGTTCTTGTCCTTGCACTGTTTAGTCTTCTTGATGCCAGCAAGCAGCAAACATGCAAGGAAAAGAACCAGCAAATATATTCCTATTCCTCCCTTAATTAAACTGCAGCAGTAGCACATACATAATTGTAACAGAGTGAAAGGCATTCGGTAAATTATTGAGACAAGCATATTTTGAGTTCCAGTAATTGGGATGCATGTTTGTTAATAATGATCTAATTGTCACAAAGTCAACAAATGATGGCTGAGTATTTCTTTTGTTTGTTTTTCAGTGATGTGGAGTTTGTTAGTAAAGATCACTGTTTATGGCCAGGACCCGTGCCTGTGTATAAGGCAACAACATGCCTTTTGCTTCTTGGGTTGTGCGTTGACATTGTATTTCTCCAGAGAACCATGAACAACACCCACCAGAGATAACACTTTGTCAGTTGCAGCTGCATGACTGGTAAACATCTGAACTATGCCTAGGGATGTTGTTAGACACAACAGGAAAAGTTCATTCTTATGCCTGTTTATTCAGAAGTAAATCCACCTGCATTCATAGGGACTTTCTCCTAAACAGCTATGAATCACAATTTAACAAAGGCATTTCTGGTTCTGCTGATACTGCTCAGCCAGTTTAAATGTCATACTGTATATGTGAGAAGATCCTGCAAAGAAACCATGGAGTGCAGAGATGTATGATAATAATCAAGTGCCCTCAAGTCAATTCTGTCATATGACAATCCTTTTCAGGATTTTCCAGGTAGTGAATACTCGGAAGTGGTTTGCCATTCCTTTCTTCTGAGGGCAGTTCTGGGATGGTGCAGCTTGCCCAAGGCCACATAGGCTGGCTCTGCTCACAGGAGGCACAGTGGGGAATTGAACTCTCAACTTCTGGTTCCACAGCCCGATACCTAAACCACTGAGCTATCTGTCCAGCCACAAAGTCCTATAGCTCAAATCCACATGAAATGAGGGCGCTATTGTCCTGTTAGGTGGCTCATGAACAAATTGGCTTAGATTGGTCCCTGCCTATTTTCGAACTGCTTCAATGGCAGCATCAAATATTATATACATAATTTAGTTACTTATAAGGAGTTGTTTTGCAATAATGAGTGTAATTAAGTTACGTTTAAAAAGCAATCTATCAAGTAATTATATTGTTCCTCTTTGTGTACCTCTTTCCTAGTTACTTTCAATTTTTTTTCCAAAGGTATTTAAAGAATATTTAGGGTTATTTTTACAGCCCCCTCCCCCAAATCTTAGCCCATTCACATTTTTATCTAAAAGTATGCTATATGTGACAAGGAAAGTATCATTTGCTTCCACATTTCAGAAAGTATTTCAAGGTGCAATATCAGAATTGGCCACTACAAGAAGCTGGAGAGTATTCATTGTGTTAGTTTTAGCAATATTAATAACACATAATGAAATTAATTGCTTTTGTTATCAAAGCAATGACAACTACAGCAATGATCTGTCTGTCTAAAAGGAATGGATAACAAAGAGACATCTTTGTAAAATGTAACATTCCCAGTTTTGGAAGCATCCCTTATCTTCATCACAAGGACAGTTTGGATGGGAATACTGTATTTAGTATAGACGTCTATACTAAATGGTATTTTAGGATATAAAAATCTAGTTTAAATCTCAGAGGAACATTTGATTCAGTCATGTTTGTAACTGTTTCACTAAGGACAGCTCAAGTCCAGTAAAAGCTGGACTTAAGCACTGTTTATTTTTAGTTATGATGGTTCTTGATCTCCTTTAATCAGCTGTCAGGATAAGAAACTAAAAAGATTCTGTTCAGAAGTAGAAGAGAAACTTTTCTTGACATTTGGTGGCACCAGGAAACTGAAAGGAATGGGGGGAAAATACTTCAAAGGATATGAACAGTTTGAAGCAAGGAAAAATTCTTGAAATGTTTTGAGACATGTTTGTTTTCTTTTGAGAAGAGACCTGTAAGAAAAGTCCTAAACAACAAATATTCTCAGTTCCACATAGGAAGAATATGAAGAGTCAAATTAAAAACTTCTAAATTTCCTATAGTCCTCTTTTTGGCAGGCTTGGCAGAGAAAAGAGACATTTTGCTAGACTCCTCACCATTTTAACTAGTAGTCTCCATTTACCCCGACAAAGCCCCAGGAGGACTCTAAGACCGGGATACTGCTGAAGGCACAAAATGGCCATTGGTCTGCAAATACAGGAGGCCAATAGTAACAACTAGAAATCAAAACTTGAGGGTAGCGAGAATGAAGTTGCACCACTCTGCTTTAGCTGACAGGGACCTCATTCCAGCAAAATGTTGCACAAAAATATCCAGCAAAATATTTCCTTCTACTGCAATGTAATTTCGCCACCCACAGATAACATGGAGAATTTCACATGGTTATGTTTTTTTCTTTTTGCATCCGGAAAGAAATTGTAACAGTTTCTTGAAGTGAATGCTAGTTTTTAACTGTCTACTTTCCCAGGTTCTTAAAATAAAACATTACAAATGCTTCATTCCTATGAGCACAAGTGGCATATGAAACCCCTGTGAACATTAGAACAAGAACACATTGCAACGTCTTGGCCCATTCTGTTTGGATGCCATATGAGAATATAAGCTGTCAGCCCTGTGTACCAAAAGTATGCCTTAACAAATGCATTATTCCTTCACTGATATTTCTACCCCTGGATGTGATGTGTACCAACAACAACACAGAACTTCATTTATATAATTACTGCCAGGTTAATATGATCGTATGTATGTTTCAGGGATATGGAGGCGCTGTGGGTTAAACCGCAAAAGCCTCTGTGCTGCAAGGTCAGAAGACCTGCAGTCGTAAGATGTAAGATTGTAAGATCGAATCCATGCGACCAAGTGAGCTCCTGTCACTTGTCCCAGCTCCTGCCAACCTAGCACTTCAAAAGCGTGTAAATGCAAGTAGATAAATAGGTACCACCTCTGTGGGAAGGTAATGGCATTCCGTGTCTAGTCGCGCTGGCTACGTGACCATGGAAACTGTCTACAGACAAACACTGGCTCTATGGCTTGGAGACCGGGATGAGCACCGCACCCTAGAGTCAGACATGACTGGACTAAATGTCTAGGGGAACCTTTACCTATGTATGTTTACTGAAAAAACAGGCCAACTGAAGGTAGTGATATTTATTTTCAGGTAAGTTTGCAGAAATAATCAGTTATTTGGTGTATTGCTGTTGTTATATGCCATCAAATTTCATCCAACATACAGTGGCCTCTAATAGGATTTCCAAGGAATGTTTAAGGAGTGGTTCTGCCATTGACACACCCTGATTTTCCACAGCTGATGGGGTGTTTGAACCCATATCTCCTGACCCTTGACTCCAAGTTCAACAAACTACCACATTGGTTCTGTGCAT
Organism: Pogona vitticeps; assembly: GCF_051106095.1. Taxonomy (NCBI): domain Eukaryota; kingdom Metazoa; phylum Chordata; class Lepidosauria; order Squamata; family Agamidae; genus Pogona; species Pogona vitticeps. Next base: position 12,441,095 of record NC_135793.1, on the reverse strand, counting down.
TTCTAAATTGTTGAACAACTGCCAATAGTATGAAAAGATCTGGAAGAGAATAGCCACTCTTTCAAATGGCACCAGTGTGAATTATTACCATTAGCAATGCTGCCAGTATCAATAGTATGACACATGTGGAAAAAAGTACACTCTTTTTGAATTCTATGGCTTTATATATCAGGACATAATAAAAATCAACCGGATCCTTAGCAGGCATGAAAATTAGGTAAATACAACCTCAGATGAACAGCACATGACAGATTACACTGTGTCATGATTTATTTTACAAAAACAGAGTCAAAATGGAGAAGTTATGCGTGTAAAACTAAGTATACTCTTACTGCTTCCATAGAAAATAAGTGGCTAAGTAGCAGCTAGGTGCTGTTAAAACCAAATGCCCTTGAGTAATTGATCATGAGCAAGTGTGGCCACCTCTATAAAAGCCAAAGTTTTAGCAGTTTGCTGATCTGGAGCATTCAAGTGTGTGTTAACATAAAGCCAAGAAGAAAACATGTCAGCAGTGATTGTAGAGAAACAATGGTTGCTGGCCATCTATCTGGGAAAGTCTAGAAAGTCCTTTCCAAACAATTTAAAGTCCATCATTCTACAGCGAGCAAGATTATTCACAATGGGAAAACATTCAAGATGGTTTCCAATCTTCCCAGGAGTGGATATCCAAGCAAATCCACCCCAAGATCAGATTGTGCAATGCTTGAAAAAACCACAAGAGTTACATCTCAGACTCTACTTCTTAGGCATCCTTCAGTCTCGAGAAACTATGGTAATGTGATCTGAGCTGGAGTGTTCAGGCCTCAGTTAGCATGTCAAATGTTAAAGTTCATGACAGTTCAGTCAGAAAAAGACTGAACAAGTATGGTTGGTGTCACGCACCCCCAGAGACCCCTGTGTATTTTGCCTCTCACACAAGTTCACTTGTTCTTTACCCCTTTTTTTCACTGCCACCAGAGAATATTATCCTCACTATATCAATTAGGAGTCTCACACTCTTGCTGCCAAATAAAACAAGGTTTATTCATGGAGTATTAAGTAAATCACAGAAGGAAAATCATGGAAGTTCTATTATCATTCATTCATTAAACGTGGATTTGATTACTTATAAGCTTGCTTGTACTCATTTACTTTAATCAAGTTCTCAGTGTTTTCTGACTGTCAATATACTTCTAATTCCTTTTAACTCTTTAATATTCTCTATCTAACCAACTGTCCAATATCTAGTCTAAACACTTCACGATCTTCCCTCTAACTGTCTAAACGCTTCACCATCTTTTTCCTAACTCTCTCGCTATCCCACTCTAACTGTCTCTCTGGCACTCCCAGTTCCCTTGATTCCGCCCCTTCTGTCCGGTCATAGGATCCCACATTAGAACTCTAAAATGACTGACAGGAGTGATGTGTGGGCCGTCCGCCACAGTTGGTTTGGAAAGGTTGCCAGGAGAAAGCCTCTTCTCTCTAAAAAGAACACAGCAACATGGCTTAGGTTTGCAAAATTGCATCTTGGACAAGCCACAAGACTTCTGGAACTATGTCCTATGGACAGACAAGACCAAAGTAAAGGTGCACAGCACCATGCTTGGTTAAAACCAAACATAGCATACCAGCACAAACACCTCATACCAACTGTCAAGCATGGTGATGGAGGGGTGATTATTTGGGCTTGTTTTGCTGCCCCAGGACCTGGGAACCTTACAGTCACTGAGTCAACCATGAACTCCTCTATATACCAAAGTATCCTAACATCAAATATGAGGCCATCTGTTTGACGGCTAAAGCTTGGTCGAAATTGGATCATGCAACAGGACAATGATCCCAAGCACACCAGCAAGTCTACAACAGAATGGCTGAAAAAGAGAAGAATCAAAGTATTGCAATGGCCTAGTCAAAGTACAGACCTCAACCCGATTGGAATGCTGAAGAGAGCTGTGCATAAACAAATGCCTGCAAATTTCAATGAATTGAAGCAACATTGTAAAGAAGAATGGGGCAAAATTCCTCCATAATGATGTGAGAACTAATAAAGTCATACAGAAAACAATTACTTCAAGTTATTGCTGTTAAAGGTGGTTCTAAAAGCTATTCAATCATAAGGTGCACTTCATTTTTCATACATGGCTGCTCCATTTTGGCTTTATTTTTGTTAAACAAATCATGGCACAGTATAATATGCCATGTGTTCATCATTGCATTTACCTAATTTTCAGACCTGCTAAGGAGCAGAAGGGTTTGTGTGTGTGTGTGTATCCTGATACATAAAACCATAGAATTCAAAAAGGGTGTACTTTCTTTTTCACATGCATAAACCATATATATATAACGGCATATATTTTAAAAGCATATTTTAAGATATTTATTATGTTCTTGATATATGGGGCGTTGCTGGATAATTCAGAATTTTCATTGTGCAGAGTAGTAACCAAGTCCTTGAATAAAGGGGAAATGGAGGGGTGGGTTTGTAGGTTCATGGATTCTGACAGAAATAAACTCATATGAAGTGGAGACTTCAAGGTGCAAAAGGCACATCATAGAAAAATTATCAGCACACTGCAGTTTTGCATTCTGTGATTAAGAGAGGATTTCATCTAGTAGGAATTACGAAGGAAGTTAAATGTGTTTTCAGTTATTGGAGAACAGTTACATAATGGCTCATCTTGTAATAATGCATGCAGAGGCATACATAATGATATACAATTCAACAGAGAAAATTATAATTTTTGATTACATTTTTCTCACTTGTCTCACATGCCACTCCCTTCATCAAGTACTGTGTTCTGAGACAAAAGCCTAAAACTGTGTGATGTGTGGTATAGTAAAGAAACACCCCAGTGATGGTTAGATGATAATATCTAACGGTTTAGGTTTCAGGCTGTGGAGCAGCTGCACAGTCCCAGGACACCTGCTGAAGAAGTGAATGGTAAACCACCTATGAGTACTCTCTACCTGGAAAACCTCAAAAAGGGTCACCATGTGGCTGTTCTTGTTACACAACATCACTTTTCTCAATGCTTATGGCTTCAAAATCAGAAGTATTTCAACCTGTTTTGTAAATGTCTTTATGTGGTTGTGGAACTGGGGATGATGCAAAAATTTACTCCCAAGGCTCCTTTGAAAAATCTTTCACAAATGGACATTGGACCAGTTGGTCTGCTTAACATATGGAAGCCACACACATATTAAAGGGCACACAATCCCTTCAGATGTTGTTGCACATCAGTTCCCAACAGCCAACATAGCCCACGAGGAAGAATGAATGGAAATGCAGTCCAACTACTGTACCTCTGGAAAGCCACACATTCTCCACCTTTGACAAAGGTAAAAAGTCAAGGTTCCCCTTGACATTTTAGTCCAGCCGTGTCCAACTCTAGGGTGTGGTGCTCATCCCCATCTCCAAGCCGTAGAGCCCTCATTTGTCCGTAGACAGTTTCCGTGGTCATGTGGCCAATGCGACTAGACAGGGAACGCCATTACTTTCCCACCGTGGTGGTACCTATTTATCTACTTTCATTTACATGCCTTTGAACTGCTAGGTTGACAGAAGCCTGGACAAGCAACGGGAGCTCACTCCACCATGTGGATTTGATCCTATGATTGCTGGTCTTCTGACCTTGCAGCACAGAGGCTTCTGAGGTTTAACCTGCAGTGCCACCACGTCCTTACCTTTAGCAAAGACTAATCATTAAAAATACTTTTTGCTTTCAAATTTACACAGAAAACAATGCAGGCTCTGGGTGACTAGCAAGTTCTATATGTGAAAATCCCATATAGATTAGAACAGCTTGACTGTCTTATAAGGTTATTTTTTTTTTCTAAAAGAAGAGGCATCCTGCATCTTTAATAGACAAGTCAGAAATGTTTTTATATATAGCCAGTACCTCTGGAGCATAAAATTGTAAACTACATTCTCCCCAGGCCATCTGCATACAACAATGGGAAGAACTAAAAAGTTCCCCTGCAAAAGGCTGTTTTGAAGAGTCCCAAAACATGTTACTATAAAGCCTAGCTGCATGCACAGATGTTCTCATACTATTGTCATTTCACCCCCAGCTGCATACATAGTACTGCAGAAAAACTAGGAAAGCTTACAATGCTTCATATGGTAAGACCAGCCTAAGGAGTTCATATCTTGTCTCTCACATTGAATGATCATCCCCATTCAATTTGCATGAATTAATACCTACACCATAATTGTAATCTATGTTCCTACTGGTATATCTTGGCATCCATGAATACAAACATCACAGAAGGGTCCATCTGTTAAAAGATGCTATCTTTCTGCACACTAAGTTGACAGCCTGTCATCTGGTGTAGCATTCATGCAGAACGGTTTGAGAGGTTACAATGTGTTTGTTTCTGTGGCACGGCAGGGTACCGTCTGCCCCCAGTACACATGGGAACGTGTAGTGTCCAGAAAGTAGTGCAATATGAACTTGGAAGATTAAACATTTCCCTTGTGAGCTTCAGTAGCTATATTACTGAAAGAAACACTTAGGCATTGTACCAGCTACAACCCTGTCCTGTTCTGGTTGTAAAGAATTTATGATATGTGATTAATTTCTCCTATGATTCAGAAAAAAGAACAGTTAAATTTAACTCTATCAAACGTAACTACAGTACACATTGCAAGTGAGATTGCATGAATATATGTTCAGTAAAGCTGTCTAGCTAGCTCAGTAGTTTGTGTATCTGGCTGTGGAGCCAGAGGTTGGAAGATCAGTTGCTCACTATGCCTCCAGGGGATAAGAGCCAGCCTATACAGCCTCAGAAAAGTTGCACAGACCTGGGAACCTCTAGAAAAAGGAAATGGTAAACTATTTCTGAGTATTTGCTACCTTGAAGACCCTGGTAAGGATTGCCTTAAGTCAGAATTGACTTGACAACACATGATTATTATTGATTATAGACAGAGAGTAAGATAGCTGATCAAGATTCCTCAAAATAGAAAGGATGTAAGCACATACATGGGCTGACATAGAAAATATCTTTTCTATTATGATTTATTCTGTTTTTCTTTCCATCTTGTAGAATTTTTCTAATTGTGTATATATATCTGTTCTTGTATTTGTGTTGTAAGCCTCCTAGAGTGGTCACAATTGACCAGATAGGCGGGGTATAAATGGAATAAATAAAATAATGGATAAATAAATAAATAAATAAATAAATAAATAAATAATAAATAAATAAATAAATAAATAAATAAAATAACCTACTGGTCACAGGACTATCTAGAATTGTCCAAAATCTTGTTGCTTAGCACAGTAAATCACACTAGAGTGAGCCAATTGAGTCAGTGAAGGTTTGGTGAGTGAACTCCTTCCTAGGTTCCATTTTTTCAAATGGGCGTACTCTAAACTCAAATTATTTTAGCATATAAGTTAAGGTTAGAGTAACCCCATTTGAATCAATGGAACTTCCAGAGGAGTTGACTTACTGAAACCTTGTTGCTTCAATGTGCCTAGTCTAGCAGTATTTACTTTTCATTTGAAGGAAGTGCCTCCCACATGTCTAGGATTGAAACAATGGCCCGTGGACCCACTGATTTAAATTGACTATCAACAGTTGCCCATGGTTCATACAGGGTTTTCTTCATCCTTTGGTATCTGGTGCCAGGGACTGAATCAGGTAACCTGTGCATGCAAACCTCTGCATTCTTCACTGAGCTGAGGATGTTTCCATCATTCCAATGGTCCAATAAAAATACTTCCTACAATTCTGAGATTAACCTTAGCATATGTCTGCAACCTCACCTACTTTCTGTCTGGAGCCATGGACCTCAGAGCAATCGCCAGGCACAGAAAGAAATAAGTATGTAGAACATCAGTTGTTGGAAAAATACAGCCTTACTTGTGTCCATGTTAACATCAATCAGCACTAAAAGCATTTGGCCTGGCACTTATATGACCAAGAGAGTAATTCTGTCTGCTGTCCTGAGACCCTCAGGCTTGGGGAAAGCCTACTCCAAATCTGGACATGGCTACCCAAAGCCATCTATGGCATGTCCTGACATTTTTAAAAATGGACAACAGTGACCAGCTAAAAGTGATTATTATGTGCCATCAAGTTGCTTCCTGCTTATGGTAATCCAAATAGGGTTTTCAAGGTATATGTGTTCAGAGAGTGGTTTCATATTTCACACAGTGATTTTCCATGGCCAAGTAAGACTTTGAATCCAGAACGCTTGAATCCCACTCCAATATTCTGTTCACTACACCACAACGGCTCTCAGCAGGAGGTAACTGACAATTTATGATCACCTGGAAGCCGTGTTGTGTTATACTGTAGATTGATTTGATAGCACTCAAGTGTAGGTAATCTGTGCTTTTGCCAAATCTTCATTTGAAAGATTTAGGATGATGGTGAAGGCTAAATTTAATTGTTAGGATACGTTAGCCTATTAATAAAGTCTTAAGCTTTTTTGTTGCAAAAATGGCTAAATAATATTGAGAGATATTTGGTAAGTCTTTTTACTCCTTATTAAAATTTATGTAATTCTGACATTCCCCAGTAGGTTTTATTATTCCACTTCCCATGCAGATAACCTAAGTAGATTGCTCATTATTACACACAGAGCTAATAGCATGTTTGAGCTTCCTTCAAAAGAGAGTGCTAATTTCCTGTGCAATAGCTTTCCACTGCGACACATCTAATGCCAGGATGTATCTATCCAGGAAGACGGACTAAGGAGACACTGGCTGAAATCCTGTTGCTTAGTGTAATAAGTCACAAGTAGAATAGGTCCATTGATTCAGTGGAGACTTGGTGAGTCAACTCCTGCATACAATGAGTTACTCTAGTTAAGATGTACTCTGGTAAGCAATAGGATTTCAGCTGTTGCCTTGACAGTTAGACCACTTTGCTCGTGTAACTGAATGGTACCTGGGACTATGATAAACCATTCCAGATCACTTTCCACTTCTCTGAACAAGCCTGAATACCATCGTTTTATATAAAGAAAAAAGGTAGTCATCATGACATCTATATTGCAAAACATGCAGGATAATAATTCAGATCATTGCTTGCAAGCCTGAGCACCTTTGAAATTTTCACAAGCTCTGATTTACCTCAGAAAGCATCCCTTAGAGTTTGGTCAGGTTATGATTGCAATTACTTATTTGTAATCATTGAAGCACTTCAGACAACTCAAGCAAGACTAGAAAATCTGTTACACATTTCTATGTTCTGGATGCTAAACAAGCTGGGCTGTGAGGTGCGTGTTTCTTTTTAAACAAACATTGAAGAGACTGGAGTTGTGCATGTACTCGTTTACCAGACTGACTCTTTACAGTCCCTTATCTACAGTCTTCCTTTTCCTTCGCACTTCCTCTATTTTTTCAGGAGCCCCATCTTTCTTATTTGATGCATTTATTTAAATACAGTATGTTGGTTTCAACTCCTCTCCTAAACTGCCCGCTATCTAAACTGCCATACAGTCTCATAAAAATATCATATCATATCAAACAGATGGACAAATCTTTATTGGCATAAAGAGAATAAAACATAACCATACTGGTTCATTAAGTGCCCCACACATACAAAATCCAGGCGGTAGGAAAGCAGAAGACCAAACCCTTCTAAAGACATTTAACTGAGAGCAAGGCTTCACTTCCTCACAACTGAGCTGCTGAAAACTGCAATTCTTTCCAGAATGTCAGGCACCTCCCCAGATAACATAAAACAGACTTTGTCCACATCAGATTTCCCCTCCAATTTTAACAGGAACAGTGACACAAATTCGGAACAATCACTCTGGTGGTGTGGACAGTGCAGAAACATGTGGGCAAGAGTTTCCAATGCACCCTGCTTGCATGAGCAATGTCTTTCGAGGTATGGGATTCCTTTGAACCTAGCATATAGTAAGGCTGCAGGCATGACATTGCATCTGGCTAGGGAGAATGCCCTGCATTTCTGTGGACACTTGAGCAGAGAAAGGAAGGCAGCTGGTTTTCCAATCTTAAAGGGAATGTTGGAAAATAGTGTGAGCAGGTCTTATTAGCTAAGTTCTACAGTTCCTGGAATTCAATGTCCAAAATTCTTATTTTGATCATTTGGAAGGCTTGCCCTTGATTTAGTGAGGCCAATGAGTCACTATCTAAGCCAATACATTTCAGTTTTTTAAAAGGGCAGTAGGCCAAAGGGAGGTTTAGATTCCAGTAATAGTTGATATAATAAACTATCTGGGTCAGAGCTGTAGAACAGTTTTGGCAAGAATTGAAATGATCTTAGCCAAGCCATCATTTCCAAAGAGGAAAATCTGGTCTCTAGACAAAGCACCAAGTAGGGAGCACAACTTGGTAGCCCTAGCACTCTAAGTAAGAACTGAGACTGTATCTGTTCAATTGACTTACCCATGTCATTTAACCAGATTGGGACGGTATCTTGGAATACATCCAGCAAGCTGCAGGGGTGGACCATCTTAATAGGTCCAAGCTCCCCGTGGGAGGGAAGTGCCATTGAGAGGCTGCATTAAATTAGGTGGTGATCTGAACATGACAAGGGGGCCGATACCAAGTCAGCCACCATCAGAGCACACTCTCTCTTCTCGGCAGCAAACACCAGATCCAGCATGAGCAGATTCTGCCCATATGAGTAGAACAATTGACTTGCTGGCATAGCATTTCATGGGTGCCACTACTGAAAGTACCTTCTATCTTGTAGAAACCCATCTTGCCTCATTTTGGGTGGAGGCAGATGAAGGTATTTTCCACCCAGAGGAAGACTAAGTAAAAGACTTCAGCGTTTGCAGATATTAAGCATGAGAGAAGGTAATCTTCCTTGAGGTAACCTGACTCAAGCTGTTTAAAACTTCAATGGTTAAAACCAGTTCTCTATATGGGTCCCCCAATCAACTTGGCAATCAATTCAGGACTTTGGAATGGATTCCCATTCAGCCTGGAATACCTATGCTCCATCTGTTTCAGTTGCCAGCAAAGTCAATTTCCTGAGAAATTGCTCGGCCACGGGCAGAGAGGTTCCAAAGTAAATCGCTCCTTTACCAGGCAAACTGGGTCCGTAAGTTTTGCCTTAGGGTAGCTAAAATTTACTCTGGCACCAAGTCTGACCGATTTCATTGAGAACCAAGCCACACACGTGAGTACCAAGGAAATCCATCCTTCTAGTACTCATAAATCAGTTGGACCCAAATTGGTAACGTTAAGTTACGTGGCCTTGTAAAATGCATCAATTTAGATAAGCCAATTATTTATAACAGCTTGGGTCTATTCAAGAAGCTAACTTCCAGCTCTTAAGCATATTTATTTTTATTAGAAAAATATAATTCTGAGAGAAAACAGTTTAAGCAAAGCATAGCAAAGCATATTTACAATTTCCAATTCCATCCCCATTGACAGGAGATAGAATTCCTCTGAAACAAAAATAATAAAACATCTAGCTAACAAAAAGAAAAGGAGGGGCGGACCTCCCCTCCAGCTTCAGGAAAAATTACATCTTAAAACAAACTACAAGTCCTAATGTCCATCATCAAAACAACATTCCATCAGGCTTCTGGAAAATCCAAAGTAAACTTTCTCAATAGGAAAAACTCAGGCTTACTGGCCTTTGGATTAGATAGTCCATGCCGAGTCCTGTATGTTGGCATCCATCTTCAGTCTCCCTCGTGGTAGAATCTCCTCCTTTCTTGTTCCCATGAGGCTTAGGGAAAGTTGTTTAGTCTTCCTTACTCTGTACTAGCCCGGTTGCTTAGTTATGTGATAAGACCATGCTGGACAGTACTGATGTACAGCTAGGAATCAACTTTGGAAATTTCCACTCTCAACTCACACACAGAAACCAGATGAATTCATTTTGGCTAATTTTGTGATTACAAATCCCATCAGCAAATCGTTTTATGAACTTTCATAACCAAGCTTATCACATCAGTTTCCACTCCAAATCTCCCATTTTTAAGACTTGCACTGGAAAATCCAAAATGTTTATAACCTTTTGACTTTGCAGTAATGTACATGAAATCTGGAGATGCGATAGATCCTAAAGAGAAGAGTAAACCTGCCAATTTGCAGACAGCAAACTTTGAGGGTTTGCACACTAAGCACATTTAAAGTTTCGTTCAGCATTCTAGGTACAAAAACCTACTGAGGCAAGATTTACCTGATGCTGGAAACCAGCAAAAGTTTGTTCCATTTGAGTCTCCAGAGAGAGAGTATTCTTCAGCTAGAGTGCTACCTTGAATAACACCTTGGGATTTCAGGCAGGGGGCTTTCCATGTTTTACCTTCCAACTGGGAAACGGACATGAGAATTTTTTCATGCATGCACACATGTCTTATTACTAAAATAAAATCCTTCCCCATTGTAAGTGAGGGCCCTAAAGTCATGGGTAACTACATTCCCCAGAATATTTGGCCACTATGATGCTGTTGCAGAACATAATGCATTTGTCTTTTCATTGCCAGGTAGGCTTCATTGGTAAAGGGCCCATTAAAGAAATGTGCTTAGTCTTTAATTATTCTAGGTGTTTTGAACTAAGGAAGCCTGAACATAGATATCCCCACACTGAAATGTGCATCACCATTTCCCAGTGGATTGCTGTCATCAGTATATACTGAGTTCAGACAATTCATTGGCTGCAATCAAATACCTTTTGATTTTGCATAACAGAAATCTACCTGACATTCTCTACCTGGTAATTTATAGAACTATTCCCTTTAACAGTAATGCAGAAAGAACAAAGACAAGTTTCTCTTTAAAGAAGCTCTTTTAAAACAAAACAAAACAAAATACCAGTTCTTTACAGGCTTTCATATCAGAGCAAATACGAGCTTAAAGGGAGAGATGGAAAACTTGCATTGTCTGTTGATGCACCACACAAGTGGTCCCAGATGTGCCACTACTAATTCTGAGAAGTCCAACAAGGAGGAAAAGAAAGCAGAAGTCTCTTCTCCTAGCAATTTCTTCAGTACAATAGGTACTTAGAGGATGTTTTATCTCATCTTCTCTTTTAAGTCACAATGGACTTATTCTCCAGGAGACGCTTGTTTATTTTGTGCTAACAGCATTAACAGCAGGCTGTTATACATGACTTTGCGTTCATTAGGACACAAGCTTCACTTGACATTGCTGTGTCAAATTTAATACTGTAACTGTCCTCTAACAAACACAGCCTGGGGCATTATACTGAACATTAACCTAGGAATTCAGAAAGAAAGAAACAAATTTGTGTCCACTGCGTATCAGTTCTATTTAAGTCAGATTCTATTGTTGCTTCAGCTCTACCCATTGCCATAAAGTCACAGCATGAGGCCTAACCAAGAGATCTCCCTGCCTAAACGCCAGATTGGTAAATGGGAAAACAGCAGCCAACTGGGACTTGATCTTGGATGAGCAGGCCAATCTGGCTTGCCTCACAGAGACTTGGGTGGATGAGGCTGGGGCTGTCAATCTCATCCAGCTTTGTCCACCAGGGTTCTCTGTACAGCAGCAAGCAAGACCTTGATGATGATCTATCATGGACATATCATCATCTAGTGGGATTTAGACTCACTGGAACTCAGAGCCTCTGGAGGGGTGGGGAACAAATCAATATCATCTGCCCCAGGAAACTGATAGGTACAAATCATGTCCTGACAGTTCTTGGGGAATTTCTTGATGCCTCGGCAGGTGATTCTGTTGAAGCTCTGGTTGATCTCTGGAATGGGGAAATTGCCAGGACTGTTGACACAATCAGTCCTAAGAGTCTCTTCCCACAAAGGAGAGCCAGACTAGCCCCCTGGTTTACTGGAGAGCTGGTGGTGATGAAAGGAATGGAACAGAGACTAGAGCGATGATACCAGAAAACTCAGGGTTAATCCAACCAAACTCAGAAAAGAGCCCATTGCAAGGCCTGTTCCGTGACAGTGATAGCGGCAAAGAAGAATTACACAGCAAAGCTCTTCTCTCTTTTTAATAACATTTTATTAGTTTTTCAATATATCTGCATTCAATTTGTGCTTGTTAAACATCATGTTACATGGGTTGCTTATACTTACTTGGTTTTTTTGCGTCTTAGTGTCTTCTTAGTTGTCCCTTCAAAATCTATACATTTTTAAGCATTTAAACCAGTGGTTCTTAACGTGGGCAATAATGCCCCCCAGGGGGCAATTTCATTTTTCAGGGGGGTGGTGGAACGAAAAGGGGCGGTGTGGGGGCACTGGAGCAGAAGGGGGTGGTAGGGGGGTGCTGGAGCAAGCCAAACCTGTGAAGATGGCTGCAGCCTTTTTACAGTGTGCATGAATATATATTTTCCTCCAATCTTAATTTAGTTTCAGACTTTCTGTCTTGAAATTTTTAGTTCCTGCATTCGTTTTTATGCCCTTTTTATATTTCTTTTTGCGTCCTAAAATTCACTTGCAACTAAATCATTAAATGTTACTTTTTGGGGGGCATTTGATTTTCTTGGAATTTAATTTTGTTTTCAGGGGTCATTGGATTTAAGTGTCTTAAATAAATAAATAAATAAATAAATAAATAATCAAACAAACAAACAAACAAACAAACAAACAAACAAACAAACAAATATATCATCACTGCGGGGAGGGGGGCAATGATAACTTCCTCAATGGCTCAAGGGGGCGTTTCTTTCAAAAAGGTTAAGAACCACTGATTTAAACCATTCATGTGTGTATTTTAGTGTACAATATTGGCTACTATCATAATATCGCTCTCATAGTATACAATGTTCTCAAAATATTCTAATAAAATACCTAATAAAAGCAATTCTGGTTTCAAATCTATATAATTTTGAGGCAATTTAACTGATCAATTTTGTATTTTATACCAATAATAACACATAGCAGATGTTATCTAAAGAATTTTATACAGATTATCTTTATATAATTGTTTAGTCATTTCTATCTCCACATTTTCTGTCATGTCTATATCAATATCATATCTAATACAGTGGTGCCCCGCATAGCGAGGTTAATCCGTTCCAGATTAACCATCGCTATTCGGAAACATCGCTAAACGGAATAGAAAAAGCCCAATGGGCGCCAAACTCACTGTTCAGCGATGTTCCTCCATAGTGCAGCCATTTTCGCGCCCTCGGTAAGCGAGGGCAGGGCGCGAAAATGCTGCACGCTGCCATTTTGGGTCTTCCGGTGGCCATTTTGGAACCACCGATCAGCTGTTCCCCCGACATCACAATGCGAAGATCGGTAAGCGAAACGCTTACTGATCGTCGCAAAGCGATTTTTGCCCATTGGAACCATCAGTATGTGATCACATTAGCGATCCCAAAAAACGGATCGCTATGCGAATTCGTCGTTAAACGGTGCGCTCGTTATGCGAGGCACCACTGTATATGTTAAGTACTTTTTAAAAACTTCATCTGTATGTCTAGCTTCAATTTACCTTAAGAACCACCCTGTTATGCCTTTCCCTGATTTGTGATCCCTTATTTCAGTTTATTTCCCTTTTCTAATATATAAAAGGTAAAGGTAAAGGTTCCCCTTGACATTTTTAGTCCAGTCGTGTCCGACTCTAGGGGGTGGTGCTCATCCTGTTTTTCAAGCCTTAGAGCCAGCGCTTGTCCGAAGACAGTTTCCATTGTCACGTCGCCAGCGTGACTTGGGAACGCTGTTTTACCTTCCCACTGAGATGGTACCTATTTATCTACTCTCATTTACATGCTTTCGAACTGCTAGGTTGGCGAGAAGCTGGGACAAAGCGACAGGAGCTCACTTCGTCACGTGGATTCGATCTTACGACTGCTGGTCTTCTGACCTTGCAGCACAGGCTTCTGTGGTTTAGCCCACAGCACCACGTCCCTCTTTCTAATATTTATTTCCCTACAATTCCAGAAATGAGGTGTATACATGCTTTCAGTGTTAAAGACCACCTTTTCTTCCTTTTCATCTTTCTTTTTTAAAAAAAAACATTTTATTCATATCTAAACTTAAAAACATTAACAGTCTAACAGATAATTCAGAAAATAAACAAACAAACAAGAAAACCAGCTAAGCATCCATCCTTCCCCTATGGATCAGAGATTTCACCATCATCTAGTCATTGGAATATCTTCAAGAGGATTCTGGTGAGCACTCGTTCTCTACAGACTAATTTCCCCCCTAAGCTCCTGTCTTTTTCTGGGCCCAATTATATATCAGCTTCCAGCTTTGCTTTACAAAGTCTCTTGGTTGATCCCGTAGTGCCTCTGAAAGCATGTCTAGTTCTGCAGTATCCAATAGCTTCTTTAATAACTCATCCATGGTTGGTGTATCTACATTCTTCCATTTTTGGGTCCAGAGTAACCTAGCTGCTATGAATATATACAGTAGACAATATTTTATTTTCTGTCAATAATTTCTGGCGTTATATTCAATAATAACATTTCAGGTTTAAAACTTAATTTTTGTTGAACAATCTCTTTTACCATTTCCCAAAAGTGTATCCTTTTTTTGTTTGTTTGTTTTTTCACATGACCACCACATATGATAATAAGTCCCTGGATTTTTTTTACACTTCCAACAAACATTACTATTACCTTCTGACATTTTTGCCAATCTTACCGGGGTAAAATGCCATCTATGAAACATTTTAAGGATGTTTTCTCTAAGATTCAATGACTTAATCATTTTACGATTCTCTTTCTACATCTTTGTCCATTTGTCAATATCGGGGGGGGGGGGGGGTTTATGTTGAGCTTCAGACCATTTTTGGCGCTCTCCTCTTTCACCTTCATGAAGATGTTCTTTAATTCCTCCTCACTTTCTGCCATCAGAGTGGTATCATCTGCATATCTGAGGTTGTTGATAATTTTGGTTTAGGATTCATCCAGTCCAGCCTTCCTCACGAGGTATTCTGCATATAAGTTAAATAAGCAGAGGGACAATATACAGACTTGTACTCCTTTCCCAATTTTGAACCAATCAGTGTTTCCATATCCAGTTCTAACTGTTGCTTCCTTTCCCATGTATAGATTTCTCAGAAGATAGATAAGGTGGTCAGCCATTCCCATATTATCCCAAATATTTAAAAGGCTGCTATACAGAGGAGGGGCAAGATCTGTTCACAATCATCCCAGAGTCTCAATCATCCCAGAGACAATGGTCTCAAGATAAAGGAAGCCAGATTTTGGTTGAATATCAGGAAAAACTTCCTAACTGTTAGAGCAGTGTGACAGTGGAATCAGTTACCTTGGGGTATTTGGTGAGTGCTCCAACACTAGAGGCATTCAAGAAAAACTTAGATAATCACCTGGCAGATGTGCTTTGTTTGTATTCCTGCATTGAGCAGGGGGTTGGACTTGATAGCCTTGTAGGCCCCTTCCAACTTAACTTTTCTATTATTCTTTGATTCTAACCCAAAATGACAAGGTATTATCTTCCAGTTCTGAAAAAATCAGAATTTTTCAATAATCATTCTGAGGTGCTGTATGTGACCTGTATAAGGTGATCCTTCTGGTGACTTCTTGGAAAGACTATTCGTTTTCTTGATTGATTGATAAATTCCTGGGAGAAAAATATCTTTTTTGCAATGACACAGTAGTCTTTGGGAATAAGAATCATAGGTATGATTCCAGGAATGTATTTTTAATTGCACTAGGTTTTTAAAAATACCATCTCTAGAAACGGGAATTTTCTCATCAAACTGGAAATGGACTCTGATATTACACAGATTGATGAACACAGAAAAAAGGGAACAATGGTGTAGTGGAGTGAAGGCTCACAAGATGAAAGTCGCATCACTTTCTGAATATGTGGGGCTATGAATCATCTGAGACCCAATCCAGTGGAGCAGACAGAATGCTGAACAAGAATTCAGGAGACTTGAGTTCCCCAATCAGTGATGGGAACTTAGTGGGAGATGACAATAATAAAATCCCTCCTCAAATGTCTTCATACCTTGGAAACAGGGTTGCCATGAGTCAAGATCAACTTAATTGTATCTCTCCTCAGTCTCTACACACAGACACAGAAACAGACACAGACACACATCAGGCTTGGCCATTTGCATTGAGCTCAGCTGGAGCCCTTGCTGTAAATGGGAGAAAAATCGATTGTCCCAGGAATGATAAATTGTTGCAAACTTTCCCTGTTGCAATATAAGTAATTTGAAGGGGTTGTAATGTAAGTATTTGAACTCACAGTTTTCCTGTTCAAGATCACAAAAACACATTTTTGAAGTGAAAACTGCTTTCCTCAACAAGAAGTCAGAGACAACCCCTTGTTCACAGGACTACGGAAGCCCACAGTTGACCCAAGATAAATGCTAGAGCAATATCCCCAGCTTCAGTT
The DNA here is from genome assembly GCF_051106095.1 of Pogona vitticeps. Lineage (NCBI taxonomy): Eukaryota > Metazoa > Chordata > Lepidosauria > Squamata > Agamidae > Pogona > Pogona vitticeps. Next base: position 12,424,864 of record NC_135793.1, on the reverse strand, counting down.
TTGTATCTAGCTCAGATCTTTACTTGACATGAAACAGGACTGGGTGTCTGATCTCCTGCTAAAAATTTGATGTTTCTTTTTGCCAGGTCTTATAATGATATGGGAGTAAAAATATAGAAGAAACTGAAGAAGAATGGCAACGGAATAGGTAAGTTAACTCCAGAAAGGGCCACATAAAATCACATGGGTCAGTAGTGGTTTCCCAGGTTGTCCTCCTGGGAAGATAAAAGATAAAAGCCCAGCTTTTTCCACTACCTCGATGAAAAGTTATTCAGGATCGACAGACATGAGGTTAGACAAGTAGATATGGTGTGATAGAGGAAGGTTCTTACATGAAGAGGTCTACCAGTAATTGTAAAAAAAAATCACCTCTCTCTAAAGAGAGTATGATGTTTGGTCAAGGAATCGCTGTGAGCACAAAACTGCCACCTTTATCTCTGAGGTAGGTCCTTTAAGTCTCAAAGGTGCATAGTGTAAACCTCATGGAGTATCCTGACCTTAAAAGAAACCTTTACTTACTTCCAAAGCAATCAAGCACAGACTTTGTTTCCTTAGATAACACCCCTGCAAAATAGGACCGCTCTATGGTAGCAAGTAGTGACCTTCTCTAATCCACTAGAATTAGATGTAAGCCCTGCTATTTCAAGAGACCAGTCCTCAGTAAGGATTATAGTTGTTTTTATTAAGAAAATAAAGTAAGTTTCATTAGGATACAGTTATTGTGCAAAAGTATTAAGCATAAAACATATTCAATGCTACAATGGTTAAATAAAGCTGCTATTTCTTATTAAAATAAGAAAATACTAAAAATTAAGTTAAGTAATCATCTTGGCTTCTAAGCTGGGCTAATTCCTCCCCCTTCTCTTCTTTTCAAAAAGATAAAGCCTTTTTCTCTTACATTCTGTAAGCATTCCATCACATCACAAACCAACCTCCACATACATAAACAACCATTTTTCTACATGTCTTAAGACCTCCTTCTTCTTGACACTTAGCAGCTGTTAGCCAATTAGGATCATGAGGGCTTAACACCCCTCTCCACCACCACCACCACCTCCTCCTCCTCCTCATCATCATCATCATCAATATTGTATTACAGTCATTAACCAGCAAAAGTAAGCAACATTATTTAAATTAGAAAACATAAAATCAATCTAAAAGCACTAAAAACATATACTAGCACAGATACTATAGCTGCACTTTGGGTGGCCCCCTTCCTTCATGGATTTTGATTGGAGCAGCACAGAATTTAGCTACTTTTGTCAAAATATCTGAATTTTGGTTTAGCCCAGTATATCTGCCAGGGTATCACCCTGTCAGCAAAGCAGTATGTAACGTGCCTCTGATTGTCCAGGAAATGCCCTTCTGTAATGGTTAACGAGGACTTCTCGAATGACAGAATAAAAAGTAGAATAAAAAACACAATGAAGTAACACATGGGAGATGGTTTCAATCTCACCAGAGTTACAGGGGCGTATATGTTGAGTCTAAGGGGTGCTGTTGTACTGTACTTCCCTTCCTGGACTGCTGACAGAAGTGCATTGAAGCGGGGCAGAGTAAGGGCTTTGCATTGTTTAGGTGTTAAGGGTAAGTAGAGATATTTAGCCAGTTTGGGTGGAAGCAGTGTGTTGTCAAGTATGAGCCCCTTTATGATGATACCAAAGTCCTGCCACCTTTCTGTCTGTTTCTAAGGTTACTCTTGGCCTTAACATATCCCATTTGTTGGATACATTCTACTGAATAGCCATATCTGTTGATTTTATTGTATATTGCTCTTTCCACCTTTAATTCACATGAGATACACAGGTGGCTTATTTTGCTTCCAATTAAGCAGTATCCTTGTTTAGTCTCTTTCCAAGCTTCTCTGGCCTTCCCTTCTTATCTCTGTAATAAACTTCTCCATATCAGGCAACTCTGCAACAACAGTCTCACACATTTCATTGCTTTTAACATCATCTCATACAGAACCTAACAGACTCCATCTTTATGTGACTACATATCCCAGCATCTCTCAATATCATTACAGTGATGTGACACCTAATTGATCAGAAACTGCAGTAGACTATTGTCCCACCCCAAGGAACACATTCATCCTTCAAGAAGAAAACCCTTTAGCTTTGCGTAACAAAAGCAAGTACCTAGGGATTCTGAGGAGCCTTTTCACAAGGACTCTGTTTGCCTTCAGAATTCTTCCCCCCCCCCAAAAAAAAAAGGTTGGTGTGTGGAATTCCTTTCTGATGCTTTAATGTTCTAATCCCAAGTAGGGCAGAAGTCATGGACCAGGTCTATTTTTGTCTAATGTTCCTGCAGCCAAAGGAGGGCAGGGGGTAGAACTTCCTGTAATTTCACACTGATTAATTCTGCACAGGATCCAAAAACCTTAATCAAGAGAATTGCTTTGGATTCCCTAGGAGAATAATTTGCACAAGGACAAAAATGGCTGACTCTTCCACACCTCCCACCCCCACACCCAGCGCACAAATACAGCAGTTCTCTTGATTAAAGCTATTTTGGAATGTGCAAACTGTCTTTCTAACAGCACATGCTCCAAAACTTTCAATTCATCCACACATACCCTGTCTTGAGCATCACATGTAGCCACAATGTGATATGGGGACAACATTCTGGGACATATTGAAAGGACTAAAATGCCCTCCTCCCCCATGAGGCATGGGAATCTTTTACTGGTCAGAACTATGGGTCTGGAGAAACTTCAGGTGGCTTTCTCCATCTTGGATAACCCTCTAAGTTGTCGAGCAAAAGGGATGGAGAGTAGACTCAGGACAGGCAAAAGGAAGCATTTCTGCACAGTACGCAGAACCAGATTACAGAATCCTATGTTGCAAGATGCGACAGTGACTGATGGCTTAAATAGCTTTCAAGGGGGGTTAGACAAATGACTGGCAGCAATTGGTTGCTGTTTGCAACTTCCATATTTAAAAGCAGTTTGTCACTGAATACACTTGCTGCTGGGGAAAGGCAAAACAGTCGCAGATGGATCCTAACTTCTAGATAGATAGCTTTTCAATCAAATATTATCTCCCAAAGTGACTCAAACCAATCAAGGGAGAGAGAATGGCACTGCCTTCAAGACAGAACAAAGGGAAGAAAGGGGGAATGAAAAAAAAAACCCAGAAGATGGTGATTTAAAAACACACCGAAGAAATAAAGTGGAAAATAGAGTATATATCCACTTGAGCCCAAGCTGCTCTTCCATTCTGGGTGATCGCACCTAGATGAAAGTGCTGCCATTGACCAAGCAGCCCATCTTCCTCTGAGTGGTGTATGGTACTGGCCCCAATCCCCCAATCCGCACTCATGAGAGTGAGCTCTCCACCTCCCTGAGAGTCAATATGAGATTCCCAACCCACCATTCACCTGTGGACTGGGGCATTGGCAGTGCAGGGGGTGCTCACTTGGTACCAAAGGCCAGAGTATCCCTTCATCTCTGCAGCTTCAAGGTAAACTTATAGTTAATACCCACCTGATGTTTCATGGGCTAATGAATAAATGTTCTTAAGAGTCAGTCAAACAGGCATTCATTCCAGTTTTTGGTGTGCTGCAAGGGTGGATTTGTTCACTCTCTTTTTTGGCAGTCAGAGTACAGATCACTACAGTGAACCAATCTGTCCCTACCTATAGTCTTCGAGACTCTGTCACAGGCTTCTGCTTTTTCAGTTCTCGTTGTTGTTTAGTTGTTTAGTCGTGTCCGACTCTTCGTGACCCCATGGACCAGAGCACGCCGGGCCCTCCTGTCTTCCACCGCCTCTCGGAGTTTGGTCAAATTCATGTTGGTTGCTTCGATGACACTGTCCAACCATCTCATCCTCCATCGTCCCCTTCTCATAAGTGCACTCTAGTTTGGTCCATTTCTAGCACATGTGATTGTTGGGAATTGACCAAAATTAAGCCTTGCAGCTGTCAAGGCTGCCAATGCACTTTTGCTTTGAATTTCTGGTATCATGAAGTGATTTAATAAGCAAGCCACCTCAGGATAATGGCAAATAGAACACTTCCCCTGCAACTCTGCAGAGGGGCAGAGGAAGTGAATTTTTTATTTTTGCCTCTGCTACATCATCACTGATGCCTTGAAACACACACATAGATATCCATTCATGCAATACACATCTTCTGTCTGCACCCACCTACCCACACACCACCTATCTCAATACAGTCATGCCCTGCTTTACGATTGCCCCGCGTTATGACAAAACTGCATTATGATGACGTTTTTGCGATCGCTTTTGCGATCGCAAAACGATGGTCTGAATAGGCTTTTTTTTGCTTTGCAATGATCGATTCTTCGCAAAATGACAATTTTCCTGATCGGCGGTTTCAAAATGGCCACCGGGTAAATAAAATGGCTCCCCGCTGTTTTCTGGGATGGATTCCTCACAAGACAGCCACCGAAAATGGCTGCCCTATGGAGGATCTTCGCTGGACAGTGAGTTTTTAGCCCATTGGAATGCATTAAACAGGTTTTAATGTGTTTCAATTGCTTTTTTATTTTCGCATTACAACGTTTTCGTTCTACAGCGATTTCGCTGGAACGAATTAACGTCGTAATGCAAGGCACCACTGTAACTGTCATTCATAAGGTTATTCTCAGTTTTGGTTCTCAACAAAAGTAGCATGGAAAAGGTATTTCCGAATATGCACATTTGTGTGTTGTGTATGTGTGTGCATGGGGACATGTTTGTTCCTTTGTGTGTGTGTGTGTGTGTGTGTGTGTGTGTGTGTATACACATATATATAGTTTTTTGTTTTGTTTTTTTATTTTGCTCCACAACTTAGATCTTTCATTTCCCCTGACTTTCTTAGTAATGGACTGCACAATCAAACTCAAGCTGTGGGCAACACAGGAAGCATGAGCAGTGCTATTCCTCCATGCTGGAGCCATTATCGACAACAATAAACCAGACATGCCCAGCAAAATAATCCAATACTGTATCTCACAGCTGAAGTCATCCAGGAATTTGTATTAGGTAAGATCCACAGGGAAGTACTACATTCAGAACCATTTGGAGGGTTCCCCCCCCCTTTTCTTTCTTTCTTCATCTGTATCCAGTGCTGAGATACAGAGACTCAACGTGCCACTAATAGCATATTCAGGGCTTGCCTCTGATGCAGAGAGAAATCTGGCAGAATTGTTTGGTCCAGCTGTCAGTGGTCAGCTGTGTTACACTTAGCAAATGAATTTTTAAAGTCATTTGCACTAGGGGGCAAAATGGAATTAATTCAAAGCTTCACAGGCTGAGTAAGATGGTCTTTATTATTTTTAAATGCATTATTGTCTTTCCAACAGGAATAATAAATGAAAAGTATGTGAAGGCTGTAAAGAAAAATGACAAAAGGATAGTTTTAAAGCTAAATCAAACGCTATTGCCATTTCCTTTTAGAAATATTGAGGGAAACATGTATTTCTTATATTTATGCTTACTCCTCTGCCATATGCCAAACATGGTTCTCTTTCAATTTAATCTCCACAACAACCCTGTATAGCAGGTTAGACTGGGAAAAAAAAGCTCAAACCTGAATCTCCCCAACTGTGTCAGACACTCTAAATGAGCATTCTTCAATCTGATAACCTCCAGATGTGTTTGACTACAACTCCCACTGTCCCCGGTGAGGAGGCCCAATGGTAGCATGATTGTGGGTGATGGGACTCCTAGAGGAAACAAGATTAGACTGTGGTATTTAGAATCCTACACTGCATGTGTTGTGTTATATATATAATGGCGTGTACATATTGTAGCTGTGAACTGGCATACTGTAGCTCTGAAGGTTGGAGCACTTGGCTGCATTGATAGGGCTGTGAGTTTAAATCACTATTATGCAACTTAGAGGAGTTGCCAGCAAAATTTACCCAGAGCATGTGCAGCTGGTGGGGTTACATAATCATTGAACACTTATTTGGGTACTAGCCAGATCTATTTGATGAAATCTCTTTCTTTATATACAGTCTTGATTCTCCTTCGCCCATGTTTCTAATTAATTTTTGCAAGACCTCTAGCTTGCTGTCTATTAATTTCTGCCATATACAATATAAACAAAAGTATGTGTGTTTGTGAGAGCTGTAGAAACATATACCTTGCCTATATGAGCATTTTCTGAAAAGCAGCCCTCATCATTTTAATCCTGAAATTATTTTCTTCACATACACATCAGATAAGCTCATGCTGATTTCCACTCTGAAGTTTCTGTGTATGAGATTATATAAACATATGTCCTAATGGCAAGGAGTCTGCTGCCCCTCAGATGTTGTTAGATGACAATTCCACTCATCTCTGGCCTCTGCCCCTGATGGTGGTGGATGATAGCAATTAGAGCTGAGCAATAGCTGAAGAGCCACAGCTTCTCCACTTCTGTGCATAGACAAAGGCTGGCATTACTTAAGAGTAATTCAAATTTCTAGCTAGACGTCCTCATGCTGATTGCTGACATGGCAAACTCAGCAAGGAACGACTTTTCCAAGATGTTTCAGTAACAATGACAGTTGCTTCTAATGACATTTTAAGGCATTCTCACAAGATTAAAAAAAAACGTTTATGACATCTCCCTATCAATCCTAACTGAAAAGGGGAGTTTGTTTCCTTTTATCCTGTGTATTTTCTAAATGGTTTTTAAAGCAGACATCAGAGAGAATCGGAGAGTTTTTCTCTATATTGTTCAGGGTTGCCGCTGGCACCACAAACACAATATATAAATACATCTGTGAACAAAGCAACCATAACTAGGTATGGTGTCATATTTAATATTACAGATCCCAGAATTTACCAGGGATTCCTCCAGCCAGAATTCTGGGCATTTGATCAAGAAATCAAGTTCCTATATGTGTTTTCATGATGATGATGATGATGATGATGATGACGACGACGACGACGACGACAACAACAACAACAACAACAACAACAACAACAACAACAACAACAACAACTGCATGCCATTAAATTGATTATGACTTATGGTGATCCTTTGCAAGGTTTTCTAAATACAGAATACTCAGAAACACAAAGCATTCCTTTCTTCGGTGGGTGCTCTGGGAATTTACAGCTCTTCTCCCAGGAGGCACAGCAGGGAATTTAACTCCCAACCTTTTGCTCCACAGACAGACACCTAAAACACTTGCAGGTGATGAATTATAACTCTGGAGAAGACAGATAAAATAATTAGGTGGAGCTAAGCTTCATGGGACCTGAAAGGAATTAGGGTCCTGGTAGTCTTTGCCCACTAGGCTCTGAACAAGTTGCCTCTCAAAAAACTATCAGAAAAGGTGTTATCCTTTTCTTCCTCCTTAATAGAGTAAAGATAATGTAACTGGAGTTTGCCAAATTCAGCACAGGAAAACTTACAAATAAAATGAA